>NC_090656.1:117979960-118279960 GCF_040937935.1 Hyperolius riggenbachi
CTTCTCATGGGAGATTTTTAGGGTTTTCTTTATTTTCAAAACCACTTACGGAACAGTCCAACTGCCAAAATAGTGTGCTGACTGGCTGGAGGCATTGTATACATCCTTTTCAGGGAGAGCCTTTGTAGATCTACAGCTCAAATGTAAAGGTGGCCACACACCATGCAATTTATAAATATCTGTTCAATTCCAGAATTGCAATCATTTTTTTCTGACTGATTGTAACATTTCAAAAATATGACCAATGTACTACACATATATGTTCAATTTTTCCTCAATTATGATAAAAATGATTGGAAACTCTGAGAAAATTGCTACTGTGTGTATATCAATAAATTGACAATCTAACACACACCATACAATCTTTAGAAACATTGAAGAAAACTTTCCAGCATTACGAATCAATAAAAATAAAAAACGGGAAATCCGTTCGTATTTTTCATTCAAATGAAAAAAAAAGCTTTGAATTTTTTCGGGACATCCAATCGTATTTATCAAATTGCCATAAAATCGGATCATTTTATTGTATCGTGTGTGGCCACCTTAAGTTTTACACTTTTTTGCGATAGTGGTCCTTTAACATATCTGCAAGAGGTGTACAAAACCAAATACTGTATATTCCTGCGTATAAGACTACTTTTTAACCCTTGAAAATCTTCTGAAAAGTTGGGGGTCGTCTTATACGCCGGGTGTCATTGATGCCGTGTGATACACTCTATCCTGTTAATGCCTCTCAGATCTCCCTGCTGAGGGAGCACAATCTATTCTTCCATACCGCTCTGATAAATGGGTAGACAACGCAAGCTGACCAATCCGCTTAAGGAGAGTTGACCAATGCAACAAGTCAATGACTATATCTGGTAATATACTGGGTAACACATACAGTACAGCACCAGTTTCTGTTCATACACAGCAGCAGTATATGATTTTTTATTTTAATTTGGTGTGCATTGGAAGAGGGGGTAGTCTTATATGGCGAGTATATCCCAAACTCTATATTTTACCTGGAAAAGTTGGGGGGTCGTCTTATACGCCCAGTCGTCTAATACACCGGAATATACGGTATTTTTATTTTTTTCTCTATTTCTGAGTTGATCAAATAAAACAACCAAAATACAGTATGTGCCAAGAACGTATTTGATTCATTTTGTTTCTTCCAGAAAAATATATGCATGAATGTGATTCAACAATGGTGTATAATTATACAATAAAGAAGTGTCAGCCTACATGCAAGTCTCTGAGTGTGCCAGATGAATCGTGTTCAGTGACATTTACACCTGTGGATGGCTGCGTCTGCAAACCTGGGTATTTCATGGATGACAAAGGTCAATGTGTTTTAGAAAGTCATTGTCCTTGCTATCATTTGGGAAGATACTACAGCCCTAGGGAAAAGATATATCAATATGGCATGGAATGGTATGTATTAGCATGATTTCTGGCATATAATGCTCATTATCAATGTACTCTTCTAATATAATAAATAACCCTACACTGCTAATGGGCCTGCATGCTTTCATGCATCTAGTCATTCACAAGACTTTAACATCATTCTATATTTATTATCCCTCAGTGTTCCAGGATATTGTATGGATAGGTTGACCAGAGATAGGGGCGTGGCTATAGCTGAGGCCCTGTAGCAGGTGTGAGCCATATTGTCCCTAACCTGGCTTTTTTGGTCCTCCTCACCTTGTGATCACCAGGTTCTTGTACTGAAATTGGGCATCTGAGCTTAGAAAAAGGTCCAATCTGTGCAGTGCAGACACTTCCAGATGCAGATCCTGCAGGAAAGCAGTTCTGGGTATTAAATCATCTCTTTTGAGCACTATAATTGAGTAAGATGCAATAATAATCTAGCAGGAAGGGATACCATTGGTCACAAGATCCTGTAGGAAAGGTATTGTAATTTCAAATAGCTCTGTATTTGGGATATATCCAACAAAATTATTCTGTGAGCTCTCTTACTGTACTTTATGGGAAAGTTGTTGTTGATGGTGGTGTGGTTGATATGTGTTGTTTATGTTGGTTATGTATTAAAGAAGACACTAGAAGCTCGTGATGAGGCAGAACTTGGTTTACTTGGCTGGATTAAGTTGCAAGCATACAGAGCATTTCAGTAAACTGTAACAGCAGACATCTTAGTTGTGAAGACAGAGGAAGAGATAAAAAAAAACAAGTTTTCAGACAGACACACATAACTTTTAACCTTAGTATTTGCTACAGTGCCATCTACTGGTCTAGTGGTGTTAATGCTCAGTACTATATAAAGTACATGCAGTTGTATCTCCAACACCCCTTCTCAACGGCATGTGCGTTATTATACAACATTCAGTCTCTTTTGTAGAAAACAATGACGTTCCCTGGGCAAAGGTTTGGTGAGTGCGTCTGCAGTCATCTCCTCTGATGGGCAGTACTGAATGTCGATAACTCCTTGTTCTTGCATGTCCCTAAGCAGATGATATTTTACATCAATATGCTTGGTTCTTGGGTTAACCTTCTCAGATTGTGTGAGCTTTATGCATCCCTGATTGTCTTCAAAGATGGGTGTGGGTTGTGACATATTTAGTCCCATGTCTAGTAGAAGCTGACGAATCCAAATGGCTTCTTGACATGCATAAGCTGCTGCTATGTATTCCGCTTCAGTTAATGAGAGTGCAACAGTCGCTTGTTTCCGACTTGACCAGCTTATGGTTCCTTGTCCATACTGGAAGATGTAACCACTTGTAGATTTCCGGTCAGTGGTGTCTCCAGCCCAGTCGGCGTACACATATCCAATCAGTTTTGGGTTTGACGATGCTGGAAGTCTCAGCTTCATCTGATTTGTTCCCTTTAGGTATTGCATTACCCTTTTTACTGCGTTCCAGTCGCGTTGACACGGTGATGCGACTTTTCTGCAAAGTATTCCCACTGCTACAGCAATGTCTGGTCTTGTCACGGTGGTAATGTATAGCAATTTTCCAATTGCCCTGCGGTAGTAATCATTGTTAGGTAACAAATTTTCTGTTCCATTGTATTTTGGATAATCTGGTTCCATTGGCGTTCTCACTTCCTTTGCATCTTGCATGTGAAACTGTTCTAATATTTCTGTAATTTTCTGATTTTGGTTAAGAAGATAGCTTCCATCCTCTTCCCGCTCTATTTGAATTCCTAGGTAGTGAGTAATGTTCCCCAACTCTTTAATTTCAAAGTTTTGTTTAAGTTTGTGAACTATTTGGTCATAGTCCCCTTCTTGTTCAAAACACGTCAAGATGTCATCAACGTAAATTAGGATATATGTCCATCTGTTCTCTTGATTCTTCGAGTACAGACATGGATCCGCTTTACTTCTTGAGAATCCTTCTTTCGTGAGTATTTCGTTCACTTTTTCATTCCACACTCTCGCCGCTTGCTTGAGGCCATAGATGCTCTTCTGCAGTTTGCATACAAGGTTCTTTTTCTCCTCAAATCCTGGTGGCTGTTCCATGTATAGATCCTCCTTGATGTCTCCATATATAAAGGCAGTTTTGACATCTAGGTGCTTAACTTGCATTCCCTTTCCGGCAGCAGTGCTAAGGAGTGTTCTCATGGTGGAATATTTCACAACTGGAGCAAATGTTTCATCATAATCTTCTCCAAATTTCTGGGAGTATCCCTTGGCAACTAACCTTGCTTTGTATCTATAGATGTTTCCCTCTGCATCATATTTCACTTTAAAAGTCCATTTGCTTCCGATGGTCTTACGACCAGGAGGGAGTTCTGTTAGTGACCAAGTTTTATTTTCTTGAAGTGATTTTATTTCTTCTTCAGCTGCTTTTCTCCAATGATCAGCTTCCCTTCTTGGCAAAGTTTCTATGTCTTCCCAGGATGTTGGCTCCTGTGTTTGATGCGTTTTTGCAGCATATGATAACCTGCGGGGTGGTATCCCTTTTGTAGTCCGAGTGGATCTTCTGATTTCTTGTTGCTCAGTGGGTTCTACTGGCTCACTGATTGTAAGTTCCATTTCTTGGTCTGGCTCTTGTTCTGCTTCACATGAGTCAGTGTCTCTTGCTGATTCAGCCTGCAAATCCTCTGCACATTTTTCAAGAATTGTATTATCTGGTGCTTCGCTTTCGTCAAAATAGACACTGTGGCTGACTGTCACCTTATTGGTCTTTGGACAAAGGATTCTGTATCCCTTACTCTGCTCACTGTAGCCCACCAGAATGCCTTCTATGGCTTTGTTCTCCAACTTGGAGCGTTTCTCACTTGGAATGTGGGCATATGCTTTACAGCCGAACACTCTGATGTGGCCTACATTAGGTTTTGATCCATTCCACATTTCATATGGTGTACTCTCGATAGCTTTTGATGGGAGCCTGTTTTGTAAGTATGTTGCAGTCATTATAGCTTCTCCCCAGTATTTGTTAGGTAAGCCAGCATCTGAAAGCATACATCTGGTCATTTCTACAAGAGTGCGATTCTTCCTTTCTGCTACACCGTTTTGCTCAGGAGTATATGGTACAGTTGTTTGGTGTAGGATACCCTGTTTCTTCAGGTATGATTCCATCTCCTTACTCGTATATTCTCCTCCATTGTCAGTGCGTATTATTCCAGGTTTTCTTTGAAACTTGTTGCTTGTCATAGCTATAAACTCTTGAAGTTTTTCTAAAGTTTCACTTTTGTGCTTCATCAGATAAGTTATTGTGTACCTAGAATAATCGTCAATGAAAGTCAGTAAATATCTGTTCCCGCCGGGAGTGACGGTTTTCATTGGTCCGCACACATCACTATGTATCAGTTCCATAGGTTTAGTGGTTTTTCTCTGACTGATCTGTGGAAGAGGGGTTCTGGTGGCTTTTGCTTTGATGCAGCACGTGCACTTGCTGAGTGTGTGGCAAGGCAGTATCTACATGTCTTCTGATAGACCTCTCTTTGCAAGGTCCTTTATAGCTTCTGGGTTTCGATGTCCCAATCTTCTGTGCCACAGGTGGATGCACTTGTCATGTGGTTTATGAGTTGCTGCTTTAGCCTTCTCATTTTCAGTGACGAGCTTGTACAGGTGTTCATTTAATTTTCCTCTTGCTAGGATTTGCTTTTCATTTTGAATTGTGCATTCATTACCTCTGAATTGGACGGTGAGTCCATTGCTTGCAAGGGTTTTCACTGATAGGAGGCTTCCTTCTAGGCTTGGAACATATAGAACGTTCTTTACAAGGATACTCTGCTTGCCCCCTGATGGTGTTTTGCAGTTCAGAAACCCCTGACCATTACCTTCAGCAGTAATACTTTTCCCATTTGCTAGGAAGACTTTGTCTTTAACACTGTAATCAATTTCTGTGAAGAATGTCTCATCGCTCGTCATGTGATCTGTTGCCCCTGAATCGATGTACCATCCGCTTAAGGTGCTGTTCTGAGTCACTTTAAAAGTACCACTCCATGATGCACTTTCATTTTCCTGCATGACTGCTTTAGCTCTTTCTCTTGTGGGTGGCTCCTGCTTTCTTTGCTCAGCTTTCCAGATTGAGCAGTTCTTTTTCAGGTGACCGGCCTTTTTACAGCGAAAACACACCCTGGTTTCTTTGCTTTGTCTTGTGCCTTCCTGCACCTTTAGAGCTGTCTCTGATCTCTCATTCTCTTCGCTATGCAGGTTTTCCTTTCTTCTGCTGTATTCATCAATTAGTTTTCCCTTAACATATTCTAGAGTCAGTTCAGTTTCTGGTCTAGTTTCTAGAGCATTTATAAGGGCACTGTATGATTCCGGGAGGCTGCATAGCAGTAATGCTACTACGTGATTGTCTTTCATTTCTTCGCCTATTGCACCCAGCTGGTCCACAATCTCTAGCATAGCATTTACATGTTCACCCATTTCCTGCCCTTTTTCCAGCCTCATCTTATACAGTTTGCGTAGCAGATATAGTTTACTGTTTAGGTTTGCCCGTTCATGCAGCCTTTGTAATGCAGTCCACATACCTTTAGCTGTGTTTTCTTTCCTTATATGAATGAGTTGATCATCCTCCACTAGCAGGCTTATGACTGCTTTTGCTTGCCTGTTTTTTCTGTCCCATTCTTCTGGGTTGTCATTAGGCCTGTCTGTATCCAGCACCTGCCACAAGTCATCTTTGGATAACGGCATTTCAAGCTTAAACTTCCACAGCTGGTAGTTTGTATTGTTAAGCTTTGCTGTTGTAAACTTCATATCTGAAGCGCTTGCCATCTTTCTGGGTGCAGCTCTTGTTTCCTCACACAGGATTCAGTATGATTATAGATGCAGCACTTACTTGCTTGAAGTTTTCCTCTTTCTAGTGTCTGGAGCTGGGCCCATAACCTGTTGGTTATGTATTAGAGAAGACACTAGAAGCTCGTGATGAGGCAGAACTTGGTTTACTTGGCTGGATTAAGTTGCAAGCATACAGAGCATTTCAGTAAACTGTAACAGCAGACATCTTAGTTGTGAAGAGAGAGGAAGAGATTAAAAAAAACAAGTTTTCAGACAGACACACATAACTGTTAACCTTAGTATTTGCTACAGTGCCATCTACTGGTCTAGTGGTGTTAATGCTCAGTACTATATAAAGTACATGCAGTTGTATCTCCAACAGTTTACACTGCATCACCCACCCATGTCCATGTGGAAGGGTTGTGTCTCTCAAGTGTGCAAACTTTGAGGGCAATAATAATACTTTACTAAGGGGCCTCATGACTCACAACAGTAAGTATAAAATACAAGGTCCACTGCTGTTCCTCTTCCTGACTTCTTGGCTAAGTGGCTTCATTGGGTGCAATGTGTCTTATAGCTACCCCCTTTTGTTGCATCTGTAGATCATAGACGTGTCTGTGAATAGATAATCTTGTTCCCCCCTTGAAAATTTTCTGTGCACGTCCAAGAGGGGGTACGTCTGCTAATAAAAGATTAAAGGATAGTATTAGGTTAGTATTGGCCATTTCTTAGAGGAGGGTTGGTATTAGACTGATAGGGTTGTAGTGGGGGTACTTTTAACACTATGTCAACCACAAATTACCATTGAGATAGGGGCCCCAAAAACCAACATACCACTAACTCAAATATCATTAAGGTGAACCTAAGGTGATATAAAAAAAAACTGTTATGGTCACCTATGTGGAGGGAAGGCTTTGGAGCCCGTAGAGCTTTCCCTGCCCTCTGTTCATCCCGTTATTCAACCTGCAGGTCAAATACCTCTTTGGGACTCCTCGTGCAGGCTCAGGAAGTACTTGCATCCCCCGAGAACTCCCAAAGACAATTAAATCCAACTCAGCACACGCGAGTCCGGGCTTGCACATGCACAGTATAGATGTGCCCATCTGCCTAGGAGTCCTGAAGGCACATGAATTCAACGGTGGACAGTGGTGGAGTGAGGGGATGAAGCGAGGCCCAGGAAGGCTCTATAGGATCCAGAGTCTTCCCTCTACGTAGGTGAGTATCTAACCTAAAGCGAGTTCCCTCACTTTAGGTGTACCGTAGTATTCCATCTTATAGAAGAAAACTAAGTGTGAGCACATATACTTGTTTGCTAATCATTAACCCAGTGTAATGACTTTTCTTTACAGTGTCTGCAGAAATGGAAAGCGCTCCTGTGACCTCACAAGTTTAGAAACAACAAGTAAGAATAATAACAGATAAGACTCATTTGTCACTGATATAATTATGTAATTTCTGGAAGAAACTGTAGACCTGTGAATCTTTCCCAAAATCTGATGGGAAGTCCTGTTGACCTCATCTGCTACTCGCTGTACAGGGACAAAAATGTCCACATAAGTTCACAATTTCCATCAATATCTTTTCAACCAGTCCAGTAGTGATGCACAAATGTTCAATAACTAATATAGAAGCACATGATTGGTTTGTTCAGCTCAGTGGCGTAACTAGAGGGGACTAGCCCCTGCAACCACAGGGGAGCCCAGAGCTGTAAGGGGGCCCCAATTACTACTTCACTCCCTCTGATAAAGGGGTCCATCCTTCAGATCGGGTGTTTTTGTCGCTACACTTATTATGGGTGTAACAAATATAATCTCCACACTTGTTTTATGACCCTTGTAAAATGGGCCCCCAGGCTGTGGGGTTTATCAGGGGTAGGCAACGGAGAGGGTGTGAGCATTGGGGGGGGGGGGGGGGGGGGGAATAGGTCCTGTTGAAGTTTTGCTGGGGGGCACCATGATTTGTAGTTACTCCGCTGGTTCATTTAATAGATAAATTTAGTGTTATTCTCATCTTTCTTCGGTTAATACTGTAAGTCTTCTATAAATCAAAGAGTTTACTATAATGATAAGAAGATGGGGACAGCTATTTCTTAAAAGCAGGGGCGCTGCTAGGATCCTAAGAGATCCAGGGCACTTTTGGGCACTCCAGCTGAAAAATGGGTGTGGTCATGCACCAGAATGTAGGTATGGCCACATTTACATGAACTTATTAGCGGTCTAAGTAGTCCTGCAAAATGCTGGATATACCTCCCCCCCCCCTACAATTATACAGAAAAAAAGAAAATGCAGCATATCATATAAATAGGCAGAGTTACTTAAACATACGAGGCATGCTGGGTGCTGTGTGGTACCATGCTGGGTGCTGTGGTATCTCTATGGTGCTATTCTGGGTGCCATGCTGGTTGCTTTGGTGCCTCTATGGGGCATGTTTGGTGTTGTGGTGGCATACTGGAGCATACATCATTGTGTGTGTCCTCACTGGTTTTCCCCCTGACCCCCCAGCAGAGTAGCACAGCAGGAGGAACTACTCATCTCCCACATCCTCTCCTCTAGAGACATCCTCTGTAGCGGGCGGCAGTACTCACCCCATGCGGCCAGAGCTGAGTACTGCTGCCTGGGGGACATCCAGCGCACTCCAGAATAGAGTGCCACTGATCTTTGGGGCTAGCAACGCCCCTGCTTAAAAAGATATTACACAATTATATTATTTGAACATAAATATTACCCTATAATCAAGAATAGCAAATCTGTTATACGGTACTTTAACTACTTGTCGACTGCTCCACGGCAATTGGCGTGAGCCGTGTGGCAGCCCCAGGACCGATCCACGCCGATTGGCATGAACGGCTGTCTATGGGGCTAGCAGGAGATCACGCGCAGGCTGCGCACGCATCTCCTGCTTGGAAGGTGACAAGCAGGAAGTTCAGGTTAGCACACCGTTTTAAGATGCAAAGTGCTTCAATTTATTGCTTCATTGGCACATGAATATGGCAATTGTTTCGGGGCCACAACGGGTCCCCTTCTTCAGACAGTGCAAACAAACGGGTTTGGGTAAGGTGTGCCACCTCTACAACATAACTGTACTGCTTGGAAGGTGGAGCTCCGCCTTCTAATTATGTTGTACAGTGCTGCGATCTGCAGCAGCGCTGTACTGGGGACAGCCGTGTGACAGGACTGTCCCCCAGGGACACAGGGAAGTGATCCGCTGTTATAGGCTAATAAAAAATTGCAACATTTTATTCAAAAATAATATAAATAAATATTTATATAAAAAAAAACATTGGGGGGCGATCAGACACCACCAACAGAGAGCTCTGTTGGTGGGGAGAAAAGAGGGGGGGATCACTTGTGTGCTGAGTTTTACGGCCCTGCATTTTGGCCTTGAAGAAAACCTGAACTTAAAATTAAAAGTCAAAATAAGCATACACGAGTCATACTTACCTTCCATGTAGTCTACTCCTCAGTGTCTTTCTTCTGTCCCGCATCCTGTTTGTTCACTGTGATCAAGGGAATTTTCCGTCCTCCATTTTGAAAATGGCCATTACCCATAACAGCTTTCTGGTCAGCACACAGTTAAACTGTAACATCGCCCACTTGAGCCATAGGGAAACATGGACATTACTTGGTACATCAGTTTTCCTCTCAGCTATAACTGACAGCAACTGATATTTTACTGACAGCAACTGATATATTTCAGATCTGACAAAATATTGTCAGAACTGGAAGAGATTATTGTCAGAAGAAAATGGTGGGCTTCTGAGAGGAACTGATGGCAAGGTAACTATGTAATGTTCATTTGAAGTTACCTCATGTATTTATTTTAAATATTTTTACTCAGTATAGGTTCTCTTTAACTACTTTGGCCTCCTGGTCATACTAGCTACGCCCAGGAGGCCATGTGCGCGTCCGCGCGCTCCTGCGTACGATTGCGCGCGTGCACGCACGCTCCCGGCCGCGGATCGTTAGCCCACGAATCAGTGAATCGGGCTATGGTGCCCAATCACTGATTCCTCTCCCCCGCAGAAAAAGCGACAGCTTCTCTGAGAAGCTCCGCTTTTTCTGGCTGTTGCGTCCCCCATGCATCCCTCTAAGCATATGACGTCATGTAAACAAACTCATGGCCGCCATCTTGTGGCCAAAAAGTAAAACTACAACTAAAAGTAAAAAAAATAAAACTCAACACACATTTACATTCTAAAAGTACTGTTTACATCCCACCCTCCCAAAAAATACCCAAATAAAATGTTTAATATAAAAAAAAAAAATTACAATAATAAAAAAAAAAACATGTATATATTTACCTAAGGGTCTAAACTTTTTAAATATCAATGTAAAGATGAAATATTTCTATATTTTTTTTTATTTTAAACTTGTAAATAGTGATAGATGCAAAACAGAAAAAATGCACCTTTATTTCCAAATAAAATATTGTCGCCATACATTGTGATAGGGACATAATTTTAACGGTGTAATAACCGGGACATATGGGCAAATACAATACGTGAGTTTTAATTATGGAGGCATGTATTATTTTAAAACTATAATGGCTGAAAACTGAGAAATAATGATTTTTTTCCGTTTTTTTTTCTTATTCTTCCTGTTAAAATGCATTTACAGTAAAGTGGCTCTTAGCAAAATGTATCACCCAAAGAAAGCCTAATTGGTGGTGGAAAAAACAAGATATAGATCAGTTCATTGTGATAAGTAGTGATAAAGTTATAGGCTAATGAATGGGAGGTGAACATTGCTCGGATGCATAAAGTGAAAACGACTGAAGGCTGAAGTGGTTAAAGCTGCAGTGGCCTATTTGACTAAAAATGGCCTGGTCTTTAGAGGGGCTTAACACTGCGGTCCTCAAGTGGTTAAATTCAAAATGTCTTTGACGGCGCGAAATGGCTGTAAACCACTCTCATTTGCCTGTACCTCTCTCCATCCTTTGACATGCATGATGTTGTTATGCCTTTTAATGGACTAAAATAAAAGTGACGTTTTACTTGGCAGTGCACCACCGCTTGCTTCTTCTATACTGAACTGGTTACTAGGATTGGTGAGTTGCACTCCATGGTATAGAGCCTGCTACCGGTGCATAGCACCCTGCTCTTATTTTGCTGACCAGATCAAAAACTTGTATAGAATGAATTAGCCTTGTCAGGTGGACAGGACAAGTTGATCATTATTGTGGTGAAGATCTTCAGAATCTAGTAAGCAAGCTTGGGGCAGGCAGATAACCCAGCTGCAAGCTTACTGCTACGGAATAAAGTAAGGTCCTTAAAGGGAACCTGAAGCGAGAAGTATATGGAGGCTGCCATATTTATTGCCTTTTAAATAATACAAGTCGCAAAGCAGCCCTGCTGATTTATTTAGGTGCAGTAGTGTCTGAATAACATCAGAAACAAGCATGAAGCTAACCTTGTTAGATCTGACAATGTCAGAAACTCCTAGGCCCATATGCTATTCACTTTTTCTCCTGAGTTTTCTCCTAGGTGATATTTTTTAGCTTGTTAATAAAATGCTGTTTAAGCCAGCAGAAAGTAAGAAAATACTCAAAACAAGTTTGGTATCACTTTTTCACCTACTTTTTGGTACTTTTTTAGTTGAAAAGTTCTGGAAAGTTATTTTAAATCAAAGATGAAATATTATCTCCTAGGAGAAAACTCAGGTGAAAAAGTGAATTGCATATGGCCCCTAATCTTCTTTATGCTTGTTCAGGGTCTATGGCTAAAAATATTAGAGGCAGAGGATCAGCAGGATACCCACCCAACTGGTATTGCTTAAAAGGACATAAATATGGCAGCCTCCATATACCTCTCGCTTCAAGTTCCCTTTAACTTGGCCATGATGTTAACTTGGATGGTGCAAATGACTGGAATAATGTAGAATTAATTTGGCCAATATACTAGTTCATACCTGAACTCTGCATTTGTCATGTGCAAGCATAGTGTGAATGCACAGCATATACTGTACTATTTCAAGCAGACCTGTACAGGTATTTTGTTATAATGCACTTCTTTTGCGCTCTCCAGATTGCACTGCACCGATGGTTTACTTTAATTGTTCCCAACATCCTCCAGAAACTACTGGAATTGAGTGCTTTTACAGTTGTCTATCCTTCAATGTTGATTGTGTGAGTATAAATTTGATTACTTTTTTTTACTTTGGTTAGGATATCATTTTGACTAAACTAGTCCTCATCTATTACTGAATACCAAACAGGATTAATTCCTGTTCTCGATATTCCCTGTTATATGTGCTAAAGAGCAATAGAAAGAGCAATGATGTACTATAAACCAAAATGCAAAATACAGGACTAAAGAATGTGTGAGAATTATTTTTTATTGTATGTGCTAATTGAAATATGTGGTACCCTGAGGGCCCATTCACACTTACGGGGCCACTAATGCAAAAAAAAAAAAGTAGGCAGTTAAAATCTGACAGAACCGATAGGTTTTGGGCCGGTCCATCTCCTCATGGGGGATTCTCAGGATTTTCTTTGTTTTTAACAGCATTTCCTGAACAGCAGTTGCAAAGTCTAACTGCTAAACACAAATAGTGTTTTTTAGAAGGGTTCTTGAGCAAGTGCTGTTTATCTACAGAAACGTATATGCTTTCAATGTAGTGCTTCCAGAAGACCCAAACATTACAACAATCCAATATTGGCTTTCAGCCTTTCCCTTGTACACAGAGATTATTCCAGTTTCTCTGAATCTTATAATTATATTATGTGTTGTACATGGCAGAATCTAGTAATAATCAGGACCTCTGACCCGGAATTAATGGCACTTGCACATGTGTAGTAGCCTCCTTTCAGACACGCAAATGGCGCTGTCCTGGGGTTGTGGCTTAACATGCACTGCTCGGAGTGCTGTGAGCGAGCCTCAGGCAGAAGGAGAGCCACCAGGAGAGCACACAGATGGTGCCATCTGTGTGTCTAAAAGGAGGCTACTGCGATTAGGTTAAAAAAATACATATGTCCATTGAGTTTAGCCAGAAAGTATGGTACAACACTAACCTTACTCCTTCACATATACAGTATCACTTCTTCCAGAGGAAGTTAGAAAAACCCTTACAAGGCTTGGACCAATTGATAATTAGATCAAATCCCTGGTCAACACCCCCCGGAATTACCTAATAATTGTCCTACAGTAAAAGGAAAGCATCTAAGCCCCCCTTAACACTCAAACTGCCACCACTGTTCATAGGTGTTCTGTGGTTTCACATCTAAAAGCTGTTTAATACAAAACTACTGCAACAGACATCTATAGGCATTTTTGTGTCTCCACATTTCTTTCCCACGGACATCTAAAATGCGTTTGGTACAAAGGTTTAGTTCCAACTTTCTACTTTTCTTAAAATAAACAAATCATTCTACCCTGCATTTCAACTTTGCTCTAAAATATTATTTACAGCATATTATATGCAAAAAGCATTTTTTTTTACTAGACCAACATTGGAAGGGTTACACAGAGGTTTAAAGGTCCTGGAGAGATATGCAGAAGTTCAGATAGATACATTCTATTTAGTTACATGTATCTATTGATAAACAGTTACACACTCTTTGGCTGTCGTCCAAGCTCCTTCTCAGTGAGAGAGATGAGTCACATTCAACACTTAGATACATTATGTAAACAAAATGTATCTATTTCAGCTTCGGATGCGTCTGCAGAAATCTAAAGGAACTTTAAAGCCCTGTGTAACCCTTCCAATGCTGGTCTAGTAAAAAAAAAAAATGCTGGTTGCATATAATATACTGTAAATAATGTTTTAGAGCAAAGTTGAAATGCAGGGTTATATTCCGCTTTAATGCAGAAATATGCAAATGTTACTGCAAATCTACGCAGATTGAATAGGGACCAGTGAAATGTTTTTACTGCAAGATTTCATTAGTCCATTTTACAAAAGATTTTTGTAATAATTATTATACTTTTGTATAATAATAATTAGCATAATTCTCAATTATGTTACATTTATTTGCACTTCAATAACAATTCTACTGACTAATTTGGTACAGGTAGATTTAGACCCAGTCCCAGTCAGTGCATCATTGTAAAGCAGAGGGACACCAAGAGCCCCAATAGTGTAATTCGTCTTGGGGACAACAAATAAATGAGAAGTTAAAATTATACTTACAAACCAGGGTTACCAATAGGCAACCACTGTATAGGCAGGTGGGGAGAACAATCCTGACCCCACTCAGGAATAAAAAGTCGCTCTCTGTAGACAGGAAAATAGGGTAACAACCCTCCACCCAGGGTGGACTCAATGTAGTGTACAAGATACAGAGGCGCCAAAAGAATAAAAGGTAATTAAATGAACTTAAAAAACCAACTGGTTAAACAGAGGCGGCAGCGGTGGTCTTACCCCCTCCAAACAGACACAGGCAAGGACTGCGATTCAGACAGTCAACAATTTATTCGGAACTCCAAAAAACAATGCAACGCGTTTCACGGGCCATACATCCCGCTTCCTCAGGCAAAATACAGTAGGAGTCACAGCATCTGTATTATATCAGTGAGCTCGGCGCGATCGCCGGCAAAACTGACACAAAGGACCTGACGCCCATCGGCGTTAGGCGGTCCTGGGGCTGCTGCCATGGCCACACCCATCGGCGTTAGGCGGTCCTGGGGCTGCTGCCGTGGCCACACCCATCGGCGTTAGCCAGTCCCCAGCTGGTTAAGGGGCTTTGCTATTAACTGCTAAAGTCGGCGGGAATTGTTTCCTTAAGAACTGTCATTACGGGATTTAAATATATACTTTTTTTCTTTGAAATTTTAAAATCGATTTTCTCAAAAAGTATAAGGTCTTTTTTGAAAAATTTTCTTCCTCATGTTCCCTCTGTTCTTCTTAACATTCCCTGCAAATTTGGTGTTTCTGGGATTTAAGGGGGCTTTGCTATTAACCGCTAAAGTCGGCGGGCGTTTCATTTTCCCACAGTCAGAAGGAGAATTTTAAAATTGATTTTCTCAAAAAGTATAAGATTTTTTTTTTAAAAACAAATTCCTCTTGTTTCCACTTTTCTTCTTAACATAACTAGCAAATTTGGTGTTTTTAGCTTTTAAGGGGGCTTTGCTATTAAACGTTAAAGTCGGCGGGCAGACATTTTCCAAATGGCAGCAAAGCAGGGCTTAAAACGATAAATAGCGTTCAGGCAGGACAAAAAAAAGCAGGCTTTAAAACGATAAATTGTGTTCACAAGGTCTGCGCCATTTTTTAACCTTAAAAACAATAAGTATCGTCCGACAATGCAAGTGAATGGGGCGCCATTTTTACACATCGGCGCTGTGCGCCATTTTTAACTGTTCCGGCCCTGCGCCCCTTCCTCCATCCTGAACCTGTACTGTGGAAGTCAGGGAGGCAGGGTGTAAAGCCATTCAGCCTTCTGTACTTCTCCATACCCCCTTCACTACCAGTACTGATAAGGACCTGGACTTACAGGAATGACACTGCACAGGGTCCTAATGCTGCCATGCTAGCAATGATGGATAGATTCCACCAAGAGACAAATCTCTCTCTGATCAAATCTGATAAGAGAGAGATCTGTCAGCTGCCCATACATTGCAGGATGATTCCCAATCGACCTCAGCAGCTTGAAATCTTTCCAGAATTGGCCAAGTCCCCTGTGTTTGCTGCATCCACCACCACCCCCTAGTGGATAAGTGTACCCCACATGTGTGCGTTTATACATAAACTGTCCTGTGTTGCCCATCATGTGGTGCCCATCCATCTTCTGCTTCCTGCTCCTCCATTTGCGCTTCGCAAGCTGCTGACATTTAGCACACGTGACATCACACATGCGTCACACATTATATGCTGGTGGTATGTGAGCCACAAATGGAACAGAAAGAAGCTGAAGACGGATGGGCACAGTATGGTAAGTGACACAGGACAGGTAATGTATGAATGCACACATGGGGGCATATTTATACACTTGGGGGAACAGTGCTAGTGGTTCTGTTGTGTTCATCACTCGCACCACTTTACAAAGTGCATAGTCATGTCACTAACTGTCCTCTGATGCGCTTACAATCTAATCTCTGCCATAGTCATAGTCTAATCTCCTACCATATTATTATTGTGTATTTATATAGTACTGACATCTTCTGAAGCACAGGGTACATAGTCATGTCACTGACTGTCCTCAGAGAAGCTCACAATCTAATCCTACCATAGTCATAGTCTAATGTCCTACCATATTATGTATTTATACAGTATAGCAATGACATCTTCTGCAGCACATTACAGGGTACATAGACATGTCACTAACTGTCCTCAGAGGAGCTCACAATCTAATCCCTGCCATAGTCATAATTTAATATCCTACCATATTATGATTATGTATTTATATAGCACTGACATCTTCTGCAGCACTTTACAGATCACATATTCATGTCACTGACTGCCCTCAGAGGGGCTCACAATCTAAGACTACAATAGTCATATAGTCTAATGTCCTCTATTATTATTATAATTATTATGTATTTATATAGCACTACTCCATAGTAGTGGCTGGATAGTGTAATGGTTAAGGGCTCTGCCTCTGACACAGGCGACCTGGGTTCAGTAAGCCAGCACCTTGGGCAAGTCTCCCTCACACTGCTACTGCCTATAGAGCGTGTCCTAGTGGCTGCAGCTCAGGCGTGTTGAGTCCGCCAGGAGAAAAGCGTGATATAAATGTTCTGTGTTTGTTTGTTTGTAGCACTGATATCTTCTGCAGCACTTTGTAGTGTACATAGTCATGTCACTGACTGTCCTCAAGTGAGTTCACTATCTAATCTCTACCATAGTCATAATCGAATGTCCTACCATATTATTATTATTTCTATTATTATTATTATTATTATTATTATTATTATTATTATTATGTATTTATATAGCACTGCCATCTTCTGCAGCACTTTACACAGTACACAGTCATGTCACTGACTGTCCCCAGAGTAGCTCATAGTATAATCCCTACCATAGTTATAGAATAATATTTTCACTATAGGATTGTTTGGGGGGAAACCAGTTGACTTATTAGTATATTTTGAAGATATAGGAGAATATGAAGTGTTTGAATGAAATCTGGGGGAACTTATACCTGGCTTCCTATATTGGGGGAACGTATACCTGGCTTCCTATACTGGGGGCCCCTATACCTGGATACCTAAAAACCCAACAAAAGGATGTCAAGTGATCTCTACTACTGATGATTACGGTATGTGTGCCAAATGCAGTCCTATGGAGCAGCTCACTACATACACCACCCCCATAAAGAGGAACAATAACAGGGAGAGACTGGCCACGAATCCATGTCAGCGACATAGTTGTGGCTGATGGGTGAGGGGGGGGGGGGGCCCACATGGGCAGCTCAGCCTCTGTTGGTGGTGGACCTTGTCCCGGCCCTGTGGATGATCGTTCGGTTCTGTGCTGCAGGGAGCCGGTTTGTCATTATGTGCATTTACTGGGGAAAATCTGTCTCTTATTATGTGCATTTGCTGGGCATTGTTGCCCAGACAATGCCATGCCTCACTACCCCCCGCAGGCACCCCACCACCTCTCACTCTCCCACCGGGGAACGGGGACCATGCACACCACCCCATGCCACACACACCGCATACACCAGAGAGCAGCTTCTACAGTGGGAACCGTGGGGCCCCTCACCCGCTGTAGCCAGGCTTCTGTCCAAGCTGGTCTGGAATCACAGACTGGTCCTGGATCCAGCCCTTGGCCCTCGTGCAGGCCAGAGGCGGAGAGGCTGTCAGGCAGGCGCCCGCGAGAGACTTAAAAGGAAGGGCCTACGATCAGTTATCCCCTCAGTCCTCCTGGCGAATGTGCGCTCCCTCCCCAACAAGCTGGACGAACTGAGCCTACTCTGTGACAGGAGGGACCTTAGCAGGACGACGCCTGTCCTCTGCTTCACAGAAACTTGGTTACACGAGGACATCCCTGAGAGCTCTCTACATCTCCCAGGCTTCAGTCTCACCCGTGCAGACCGGGACCCTGTCCTCTCTGGGAAGAGAAGAGGTGGGGGTATCTGCTTCTATATCAGCTCCTCATGGTGCACCACCACGTCAGTACTCATCAGGAAGTGCTCCCCTCATACTCATCGACTGCAGGCCGTCATACTCGCCACGTGAGTTTTCCTCCTATGTTCTTGCCGGTGTGTACATTCCTCCTGACGCCGACGTCAAAGGTGCCTTATTGGACCTCAGCGAGACCATCTTAAAGTGGGAGACGTCCCTCCCAAACTCACTATTTATTATTATGGGCAATTTCAACAAGGCCAATCTTCGCCAGGAGATGCCACGCTACTACCAGCACGTGGAGTGCCCCACCAGGGGTGCGAACACTCTCGACCACTGCTACACAGCACTGAAGGATGCCTACAAGATAGCCCCAGGGGCAGCTCTTGGCTCCTCTGACCACTGTGTCATCCACCTGATCCCCATCTACAAGAGACGCCTGGAATCTGCTAAACCGACTCTTAAATCCACCAAAGTATAGTCGGACGAGGCCAAGCTCCAACTCCAAGCCTGTTTGCACCGACTGGGAGTCCCTGGAAGCACCAAACATAGACGAGTGGGCAGACAATGTTGCCTCATACATCAACTTCTGTGAGGACTCTTGCGTACCAACCAAAGTCTTCAAGGTCAACCCGAACAACAAACCATGGTTCACTAACAAGCTACGGCAACTGCGGAGGCGGAAGGAAATTGCACACAAGACCGGCAACCAGGAGGACTACAGGAAGGCGAGGAACGACCTTAATCGAGAACTGAGGGCTGCCAAAAGGGACTATGCTGAGAGGATGGAACAAAACCTGCGGTCAAACGACATTCGAGCTGTGTGGAAGGGTCTTAGGGCTGCTACCAACTACAACCCCCCCCCCCCCCCCCCCCTCACAACAAGCACCTTCCAGTCCGGAGCTAGCCGAAGAACTCGGCAAGTTCTACTGATTCCCTCCCCTCACCCCGAGGAAAACATCACAAGTCAGGCTCCTCCTCTAGTAGTGAGCGAAGCTGATGTCCTGCCACTCTTGTCAAGGTTGAACACCAGGAAAGCGCCTGGACCGGACGGCGTGTCTCCAACCTGCTTAAAAACCTGCTCCAGGCAACTCGCTCCCATCCTCTCTGCCATCTTCGCCAAATCACTAAGTGAAGGAAGAGTCCCCAGATGCTTCAAGAGGTCGACCATCATTCCTGTCCCTAAGAAACAGGGAGTCTCTGTCTGACATGAACAACTTCAGGCCGGTAGCCCTTACTTCCATCATAATGAAAACATTAGAGCGATTGGTCCTATCTAACCTCAAGATTTCAACTTTGCCCCTTCTAGACCCCCATCAGTTTGCGTATAGGGAAAACAGGTCCACTGACGATGCTATAAACATATGCCTGGAGTTCATTTATGACCACCTTGACAGACCAGACACGTATGCCAGAATACTACTCCTGGACTTTAGCTCGGCATTCAACACTATCTGTCCACGCATCCTACAAAAACAACTGGCCACACTTGGTGTGCACCCAAGCCTACGCCGCTGGATCACAGACTTCCTCTCCAACAGGACCCAAGCTGTCAGGCTGGGTGACATCCACTCACAAACCATGACCACGAACACAGGTGCCCCCCAAGGCTGCGTCTTGTCTCCACTGCTATTCTCCCTCTATACAAACAATTGCAGATTCATAGCAGACTCAGTCAAGGTCATCAAGTTCGCCGACGACACCACCATTGTCGGCCCTGTCACCAAGGACAACATCCAGGAGTACTGTCAGCAGGTGGAAAGGATCTCCCAATGGTGCAAGGAGAACAAGCTGGTGCTCAACACTGCAAAAACTGTCGAGCTAATCATTGACTTCAGCAAATCCACTCCCACCCCACCACCAATTCACATTGATGGTACGGAGGTGGCTAGAGTGCCTTGCGCCCATCTCCTGGGCACTACCATCTCCAGCGACCTCAGCTGGATGCCTAACATCACTGCCATCCAAAGAAAAGCCCAGCAGAGACTCTACTTCCTTCGTCAGCTAAGGAAGTTCGGCATGGCCCCGGAGATCATGACCAGCTTCTACTCCGCCACCATCGAATCGATCGTCTGCTCTTCCATCCTGGTCTGGTACACCGGCGCAACCACCAGCGACAGGCTCACACTTCAGAGGGTCATCAGGGCAGCGGAGAGGATCATTGGAAGACCTCTCCCCCTCACTTGACCTCCTACACAAGAGAAGGTTGAGATCAAGGGCGCTTAAAATCGCTAACGATCCTGCTCACCCGGGCCACAGCTACTTCTGTCAGCTCCCACTAGGACGGAGACTTCGGGCCATCTCCACAAGGACGGCCAGACACAGTAACTCTTTCTTTCCCGCGGCCGTCAGCCTCCTTAATTTCCTCCACATACTCCCATCAGCACACAAAAACTGATAAAAAGTGATGATAGGCCTTCCATGAGTACTGTAATGGGTGTTAAATGCTGCTCTACAATGTAACACAAATGTCAAGTGCAATACAATGTGAATGTAATTGCTTTCCTCTGTGTATAAGTGCTCTAGCATGTAACACAAATGTCAAGTGCAATATAATGTGAATGTAATTGCTTTCCTCTGTGTATAAGTGTAGTGTTAACTCTGTTCTGCTGTTCTACGCTACTTACCGTTGTCTCTCTTGAGCTATATGTACTGTGCCAAACCCAATTCCGGACATGACCCAGTCATGCTTGGCGAAATAAATGATTCCTGATTCCTGATTATTATGTGCATTTGCTGGTGAAAAGCTGTCTCTTATTATGTGCATTTGCTGGTGAAAAGCAGCCTCTTGTTATGTGCATTTACTGGTGAAAAGCTGTCTCTTGTTATGTGCATTTACTGGTGAAAAGCTGTCTCTTATTATGTGCATTTACTGGTGAAAAGCTGTCTCTTATGTGCATTTACTGGTGAAAAGCGGTCTCTTATGTGAATTTACTGGTGAAAAGCGGTCTCTTGTTATGTGCATTTACTGGTGAAAAAAACGGTCTCTTATGTGCATTTACTGGTGAAAAGCTGTCTGTCATTACGTGCATTTAATGGTGAAACGCTGTCTCTTATGTGCATTTAGTGGGGAAATTTTGTCAACAAAAATCTTTTGTCAGTAAATTTTTAGGTATTTGTCAGTAAAAAATAACGAGAAAGATTGGCAACACTGGCAGGCTGCGCG
This sequence comes from Hyperolius riggenbachi, assembly GCF_040937935.1. Classification (NCBI taxonomy): domain Eukaryota; kingdom Metazoa; phylum Chordata; class Amphibia; order Anura; family Hyperoliidae; genus Hyperolius; species Hyperolius riggenbachi. The sequence goes on from NC_090656.1 coordinate 118,001,300, forward strand.
GCGCACCTGGAAAGATACAGGCAGCCCACCTCACGCTTGGGCTTGGCGGGGGGAGGAGCCGACGACAGCAAGAAAGAGTAGGGTGGCCGCATGCAGCCATAAATATGCAGTGTGTGACTGTGTTGCCCTCGCAGAGCCTCTCAGCCTGAGTCAGTCCAGAGACTAGATGACTCGCAGGCAGCCAAAGCCAGCCAGGAGCAAGCCCATGGAAGAGGGGTAGAAATGGGGTATCACATGCATGTGTAAAGTGTGGGTGTGATTAGGCAGGACATGGGTGTGGTTATGTGGTTGGGTGCGGTTAATTTAACCACTCCCATAGGCGCCAGAGAAAATCTTGCACCCAGGTGCCAGGCACCCCAGGCTCACCCCTGATCATGCTAATGCCTTTTGTAATTCCTCCTTTGCAATGTCTTGCTCCAGTAAGTTACTTTGGGATTCTGTTAAGGGGCCCATACATTTGCCGACCAACCAACCAATTGACCATCCAATTCGATTGTAATCAAATCGGATGAAAATTGGTGCTGCCAAGTGCATGCCCGACCGACAAAGCGACCAATTTCGGGGCAGAAATTGGCCACACGGTCGATCGCGCATACTGGAAAACTTCGGGCCGAGGTTGGTCGGTTGGGTGCGTGGCGGTACTGCGGCGGAATTTCGACAAGACAATGAAACCCCCACCACTGCCGTCGCAATGTGTAAATGTATGCAGTGTGTGTGCATGTATACATTACCTGTCCGGTGTCGGCCTCCATGCGGTGACCGTCCATCTTTTATACATACATTTACACATTGCGGCAGCAGCGGCGGGGCGGACGCGTCGGCTCAGCCGATTCCCTGATGATTTCATGCTGAAATTGGACGGGAATCGGCCTGTAGTGTATGGGCAGATTCGATTAGAGACAAATTTATCTCTAATCATATTCGATTAGAGATACATTTGTCTTTTGGTCGAATCTGCCCATAATCTTCTAATGTATGGCTACCTTTAGTTTAGGAATTTTCATTGAGTTTAGGTAATTAAGTAGTTCAGATTTAGATCTTTGAACTTGGGTTCTGAAAATATGTAATAAAAATGTAATAAATTTTAGAGGAGCAAAAAAGAGGGCGTATATCCCAGAAACATCACGAAAAAACACCGTATATCTATTAAAATATCATAATTCTATTGATTATATCATACAAAAGTGAAAAAATCTAAAAAAGCCTAATGTGGTGGATCACATCACCCCGCCGCTCACACACAACTCCAATCTCACTCCAGACTCTCACTTCTCCCCCTTATATATGATGATGCTCATAAACACTGGTACCAGTAAATTAGACCTTATTGCTCCAATGTGTCCATTATTGAACCGATTGTTGCACAGCAGAAAGAATACACATGATCAAACCTCCCATTTGGAGTCAGTTTTCTTCAGTGTAAAAGAAGACCAACCATTGGTGGTTCAGTTAGTTCCAACAGAAACTGCTTATTCATTCAAATTAAGCCGGTGAAAAAAAGCATGAATCAGGCCGCAATATGCATCGCAGTAATGAGTACCAGCAATGTTAGTAGCAGAGTGGCATAGCAGGTTAGAAAAGGCACAATCCCTGAAAGGTGCCTCAAAATCATCCAGCAGATGTACACCACAGCAATGAGTATAAGCAGGGCCGGATTTGGACTTCCCAGTGCCCTAGGCCCGGTACCACCAACCGCCCCCCCCCCCCCCCACACACACACACACTCACACACACTCAGGGTGCATACACACATCAGACCATAGTCTTTGGAAAATGAAAGATCACAGACCAATGTTACCCCCTTCCATGTAGTATGAGGGCCATACCTACAAAGTCTATTCTATTGAGCTGAACTCCCCATCAGATAGAAATCTTTGCAAGATGCTGCACAAAAAGATGCTGTACACATGCAACAGATCAGTATCTGCAAAAGATCTGTTCCTGCAAAAGATCCGTTTCTGCAAAATGCATTCATAGTCTATGATATCTGCAGATCATCATACACACCTTGTTTAACAAACATTCATCTACAGATCAGATCCACCAGGATGGATCTTCAGATCTGCAGATGATTGTCTGATCTGCAGATAATTGTCTGTTAAACAAGGTGTGTATGAGGATCTGCAGATATCATAGACTATGAATGCATTTTGCAGGAACGGATCTTTTGCAGGAACAGATCTTTTGCAGATATTGATCTTTTGAACGTGTTCAGCATCTTGCAAAGATTTTTATCTGATGGGGAGTTCAGCTCCATAGAATAGACTGTGTAGGTATGGCTCTCGGACTCCATGGAAGGGGGTAAAATTGGTCTGTGATCTTTCATTTTCCAAAGACTGTGGTCTGATGTGTGTATGAGCCTTTAGGAAAATGAAAGATCACAGACCAATTTTACCCCCTTCCATGTAGTATGAGAGCCATACCTACACAGTCTATTCTATGGAGCTGAACTCCCCATCAGACAGAAATCTTTGCAAGATGCTGCACACATAGATGCTGTACACATTCAAAAGATCAGTATCTGCAAAAGATCTGTTCCTGCAAAATGCATTCATAGTCTATGATATCTGCAGATCATCATACACACCTTGTTTAACAGACATTCATCTGCAGATCCGATCCACCAGGATGGATTTTCAGATCTGCAGATGATTGTCTGATCTGCAGATGAATGTCAGTTAAACAATGTGTGTATGATGATCTGCAGATCTCATAGACTATGAATGCAATTTGCAGGAACAGATCTGTGGCAGGAACAGATCTTTTGCAGATACTGATCTTTTGTGTCTGTACAGCATCTGTGTGTGCAGAATCTTGCAAAGATTTTTTCTGATGGGGAGTTCAGCTCCATAGAATAGACTGTGTAGAGTATGGCTCTCATACTACATGAAGGGTGGTAAGATTGGACTGTGATCTTTCTTTTTCCAAAGACTATAGTCTGATATGTGTATGAGCCTTAACGATCACTTGTTTGCAGGATACCTATGAATGTTTTCTCTCTGAAAAATGATGAATGATTGTTTTTCCTGTTAGAGCAGTGAGTCCCTAATGCCTGGTACGCACCAGATAGATGGGTTGAATCGATTTTCCGATCACTTATACAAAGTCGATTAGAAAAATGATCAGAAATCAGATTAGACCTGTCAGAAATAATCAATGTGAACCCATCTATCTGATGGCAAATTGCATGGTGTGTACCAGGCATGAAGTAGCAGAGCGGCATTCATCTCCCTCTCTGCTCTTCTGTAATCACAGATCTGTTGCATTTATTTTATAGTATTTATTGTACTGATTCTTTCACAGGTGTTTTTTTACTGTTTGCCAACACGGTACAAATATATATTTTTTTTAATTTTAGTGTATGTTATTACTTTTGGTATACAAAACAGAATGTAACAATACAAAAGTATACAACAGTACATTTGTAATTATAATTATAGAGAAGTTGTCTATCTCATACTAGACTACTGCTGCCTTTAAAATGAGCCAGCAAGGGGTTAAGATTTAGCTTAGAAGGGGCTGTCATAAATCTCTCTAAAGGTGCGTACACACGTCAGATAAAAATGAAAGATCACAGACCAATTTTACCCCCTTTCATGTAGTATGAGAGTCATACTCTACACAGTCTATTCTATGGAGCTGAACTCCCCATCAGATAGAAATCTTTGCAAGATGCTGCACACAAAGATGCTGTACACACGCAACAGATCAGTATCTGCAAAAGATCTGTTCCTGCAAAAGATCCGTTCCTGCAAAATGCATTCAAAGTCTATGATATCTGCAGATCTCGTACACACCTTGTTTAACGGACAATTATCTGTAGATCAGATCCACCAGGTTGGATCTTCAGATCGGCAGATAATTGTCTGATCTGCAGATGAATGTCCGTTAAACAAGGTGTGTACGAGATCTGCAGATGTCATAGACTATGAATGCATTTTGCAGGAATGGATCTTTTGCAGGAACAGATCTTTTGCAGATACTGATCTGTTGCATGTGTACAGCATCTTTGGGTGCAGCATCTTGCAAAGATTTCTATCTGATGGGGAGTTCAGCTTCATAGAATAGACTGTGTAGGGTATGGCGCTCATACTACATGAAAGGGGGTAAAATTGGTCTGTGATCTTTCATTTTTATCTGACGTGTGTACGCACCTTAAGGAAAAACAAACCCTTATCTATTTAAGATTTACAATCCAGGGGGAGAGAGGAGAAGGAATGGCTCAAGTCATTGACAGAATCTGACCAGCAATACATTGTTTAGCCCAGCTTGAGTTGTAAAGTAGAAATAATTCTGTTAAAATGTTTACTTTTACTGGATCAGAAATTGTCTACATTGTGATCCATGTTTCTCTCACCCCTGGCAATAAACTGAAGTGTGTATGTTCAGTAGATAGCACTGTCTCATCGCACACCACGAAGTAAGGAAAATACACGGAGCTCTGGAATTCTGACTGTGTGTGTGCAGCAAAGCCGGGGCGCTTTGGAGCATGAGAAATGATTTATTTTGACATGCAGCCTCTTATCTCTCTCAGGTCCTGCCGCCCTTTTATCCTTCTGATTTTTTTCCGCCCTAGGCCGTGACCTTTGTGGCCTTTGCAGAAATCCGGCCCTGAGTATAAGCAGTATTGGTAGCAGAGTAGCATAGCAGGTTAGCAAAGGCACAGTCTCTGAAGGGTGCCTCAAAGTCATCCAGCAAAGCAAGCCAACACTGTATGTAGCGACAAGTCACAGCTGCATGATACACATGACATCAACCATGGCAGGTTTATCAGAAGCACAAAAGCACATAAGTGCCTCAGAGTCATCCAGCAAAGCAAGCTGACACTATGAGTGGTTGAGGATCACAGTTGCATGATTCACATAACATTTACCAGTCTATGACATACAGTACCAAATTGTCCGGCTTCCAGAAATCCTGCAAATGCATCCAATATTGTATGGTGTCCTGCGAGAGTCCGCTTCTCACCAAGTCGCAAGTTGTAATAATACACAAACCATTCAGCTACATCCGGAGTCTGAGCCAAAACCAATGCCTCTATCACCTCTGGCATAATATGCTAACAATTTGGATGGTTGACTGCTTGGATTAAATATCCATTGGCAGTGAAACAATTGATTGCTTTTATTTTTTTCCATGAAATAATTGTCCTACTTAGACTGTGCAGACAATCAACCATTGTGATCTACCTAATTTAGCCAGCTCACAAATATCTGATATGCATTCCTTTATTCAACTGCTAATTTATCACCTTGTAATCTTTTAGAATTTCTTGATATTATATATAGAGGAATTAAATCAGCCTCTTATATGTGCCTTAAAGGGACAATTAAGGCTAGATAAAAAATGAGTTTTACTCACCTGGGGCTACCACCAGCCCCCTGCAGCTGTGTCCGGTGCCCACGCAGTATCGCTCAGATCCTCCTGTCCCCTCCGGCAGCTACTTCCGTTTTCCTGGCCGCAATAGCAGTATAGAGGGCCAGGAATGTGAAGAATCACTCGCGTTCCCAGGCCTGTCGGCGCCTGTCACCAAAAACGGAAGTAGCTGCCAGCGGGGATAGGAGGATGCGAGCAAGACTGTGTGGGCACCGGACAGCTGCAGGGGGCTGGTGGAAGCCCCAGGTGAATAAAACAAATTTTTGTATCTAGTCTTATATGGACTCCGAGCAGTGCAGTAACTATGGAAAGATGCATACCATTTTGAAGCTCTCTTTCTCCTCTTTCCAACTATATATAAACTGCTGCCCTACGCCTTTTAGTTTTCGCTATTTTCACGGCCGCCGCAATTTAGATCATGAAAATAACGAAAACTAAAAGGCGTAGGGTGGCGGTTTAAATATCGTTGTAAAGAGGAGAAAAAGAGCTTCAAAATGATATGCATCTTTCCATAGTTACTTGTATTACACAGGACGACTTTTCCCCAAAGTCGGCAGCACAATGCAAAGAAATACAAGGAACCCAGGGGGATATAATTACAAACATCATGCTGGTAGGTGTGAGGATATAATTAATTAGTTGTGGGTATGCTTAAAGGCATACCCGCAGTCACTGCTCGGAGTCCCTTTAAGTGACCCTTTAAGGGCAACCCATGCTGTTGCTCAAAGTTATTTTGCAACTGAGGTCTTACGGAGTCTGGATAAATTAGTTGCAATGGCCAGAATGAGTTTTAAATCCATAGTGATCTAGACTGTGTAGAGCAGGGGTGTCAAACTCAAATACAAAGTGGATGAAAATTAACCACTCGAACTAAGTCGTGGGCCAACCTCAATGTCTTGTGGCTTCCTCCCTCCCCTATACAGTTCCCTGGTATCTAGTGGCTCCCCTATACAGTTCCCTGGTGTCTAATGGCCCCTCCTTCCTCTATACTGTCTATACAGTTCCTTGGTGTCTTGTAGTCCTCCTCCCTCCCCTATACAGTTCCCTCGTGTCTAGTGGTCTTGCCTCCTCCCATTATACAGTTCCCTGTTGTCCAGCAGCCTCTCCATCCCCTATTATTTTCGTTATTATTTATTTATATAGCGCCAACATATTCCGCAGCGCTTTAGTTCCCTTGTGTCTAGTTGTCCCCCTTCTACTCTTAAACTGTTCCTTGGTGTCTATTGGTCCCTCCTTGCACCCCTAAACAGTTCCCTGCTGTCTAGTGCCCCCCTTCCCCTAAACAGTTCCCTGGTGTCTAGTGAGTCCCCACCCACCTCTTTAGAGTTCCCTGGTGTCTATTGCTTTTCCCCTCAATCCCCCCATATGGCTTCCCTGGTGATCTAAGGCTACACCACAGTATAGATTCACTGGTAGTTTACAGTGGGCCAAACATAATACAAAGTGATAAGACCATTTGCGGGCCAAATTTAATGTCTGGGGAGTGAGGGCGGTGCTGCCTCTGAGGCACCAAGGGCAATACGTTTTTATGCAGAAAGCTTGCTTGCTGATAGCTTAAAGCAGATCTTCAGACTAAAATGAAAAATCCTGCAGCCTCCCTATAAAAGAAAATTATAGTTACCTGAGGAGCCCTGTCCCGCAAAGCTATCCTGAAGACCCCGCATCAGCCGACTTCCGGCGCCTGGCTCCCCCCCTCTCTCCACTGAGAAAAATGCTTCAGTAAATAGCTGAGGGTTGTTCTCCCAAGAGAGAGAGAGAGAGAGAGAGAGAGAGAGAGAGAGAGAGAGAGAGAGAGAGAGAGAGAGAGAGAGAGAGAGAGAGAGAGGAGAAAGAGAGAGGGGAGGCAGGGCCAGGTGCTGGAAGTTGGGTAATGCGGGTCTTTGAGACAGCTTTGTGAGTATTGCTTTCTGGCAATACAATTGATCAGTGGCCTATGCAATTACAAATACGTGCACACTAGATTCTACTCCCTTTTTTGTTATAATAATAACACAGAGCAGTTGTGCTAGAACAAATGACACACTAAATAAATGGTTATCCCCTTTTAGAGCTGATACACTGTGTAACTACTGTAACATTCATACTGCGCTTTTCTCCTGGCAGACTCATAGGGGGAGATTTATCAATGCATTACCGACAGTTTTTTCTTCTTAATCTGTTCTAACCAGCAGGGAGAACAGTTCTGCATGATAATAAGAACCTTCTTAAATCCTAGGTAATAGTGGCAATTTAGCATGAATTTCTAGAGCTGCACTACAGTTAAGAAAAGTGCAAACCCATCCCTAAACTGGCGCAGATTAAGAAGTGTTTGATAGCAGTTCTACAGATGTAGAACTGCAGGCTAGACATGATTTCAGAGTGCAGGATAGACATGATTGCGGAGTGCAGGCTAGACATGATTTGTGATGTGCTCCTCCCCCTTGCTAAATTCCTCCTCAGAGCCTGCTGCTATCAATAGAGCAGGTGTGTTAGTTACCTCAGCAACAGCAATTCCCCTCACACACTGCACTGTCTGAGAGACCTTCCTAGCTCCTCTTATTATACAAACGTTTTAGAAGGAATCTGCCCTATCTAATGATTTCTTAAGATGCCTGAGACAGTTCTGCATGGATTTCTAAAAACCTACTAATATTTTGTCTCAGACACTCTTGATAAATCTGGCCCATAGCGCTTGAGGTGCAGCCACCAGGACGCACTGTATAGGCAGTGGCAGTGTTAGGGAGTCTTGCGCAAGGACTCCTTACTGAAAAGGTGCTGGCATACTGAACAGAAAGAACCAAGATTTGAACCCAGGTCACCTGTGTTAAAGGCAGAGCCCTTAACCATTACACTTTCCAGCCAACTACAATCCTATCCACACTATGAACTATTTATTTTTCTTTTTTAACAATTGTACTACAGTTGTTAAGACAGGCAAAAGCTAACGTAGCATTCAAAACATCTACCTCTTCTGAAATGGGCGAAATTGTGGATTCCAAAACTCACAGTAATGAACAGTTGCAAAGGTACATAGGTGATAGGTGGTATTATGTTGGCAAGCAAAAACAGGTTGTGTAACAAGCTGCCTTTGCAAGCATAGTAAAATATGCATACCACAAAACAATGATGGTGATAAAGAACTTACTGCAGCTTAGGATATGTAGGGTGATCAAAGAGCACCATGAAAAGACAAAACTACAGAGACAACAGAAGCCTCAATAGTTTAGTAAGTTACAACAATAAGTAGGACTGGTCAAAGAAATTATGGTACTCACAAAAGGAAGGTTGCAGACAAGCAACCAGCCACTGTAGGCAGGTGGAAATGTATAAGCCAAACTCCACTCGGTTGTCCAGACAGGCTGGACGCGGTCACTCTCTTTGTACAAAAATTCTCTAGATGGTTGTAGGGGTAGTAAGTCACTCCCCAGCCAAATAGAACACCCTCCCTTTTGAGGGTGGGTAACAAAAAGGGGGAGAAGAGGCGCCCAAGGTATGATAAAACTGCACTGAAAACAGCTAAAATGAAAAAGATGAGGTGGCTTCCCTAAATGAGGACAAATTAGAGTAACAAACTACGAACTTTAATATGAACTTGGCAACATGTTTTGTGGGTCTGAGTCCACCTTCTCAGGTTGAATACAGTGCCAGTGCAGTAATAGCCAGAGGAATAGGTCCCTACTGCCTACTACTTATTTAAATGTATTCTCATTGATGTAAGCCACCTTGGGCTTGATTCACTAACCGCCGCTAAGTGTTAGCACCGGTGTGAAAAGCCCTTTTTCGCCGCTGGTGCATGCAAACCTATTTTGCACGCAGCTCCGCTCACTGTGCGCGCTGGGCGGGTGCGCCTATATTAGTGCACGGTGCGATGATAACGTTGCACCCGCTGCCCCTTTAACGAAAATGGCGCATTGGGTGACCCGAAGCGACGCATCACAGCGCTGCTTAACGGGCACCCAATGCGCCGTGTTCATCGCACCGGGTACGATGTTTAAGGGGCAGCACCGCGCACTATTACCCGCAGTGAGCGGCACTGTATCCAATGTGTGGGTGCAAACCACCTAACGTCGTGGCTTAGCACCGGTTAGTGAATCAAGCAAGATAAGGATCTTTTTCATTTTAGCTGTTTTAACACAGTTTTTTCATACCTTGGGTGCCTCTTCTCCCCCTTACTGCAGTTTAGGGCTATAAAGTACAGACAAGCAGTCATAGGGCTTGATTCACAAAAGCGTGCTAACAGTTAGCACGCTGGCGACAAGCCCCTTATCACGCCTAAACTCGGTTTAGGCGTGATAAGTTTAGGCGTGATAAGTTTAGGAGTGATAACTATAGCACCAACTGGGTTAGCACCGCAGTGCACAGCTGATCAAAAGTTTTGCGCTAGCAAAGTCTGGTGCGCGCAAAACGTCGCATAGAGTTTAATGGCGCTGCTTTGTGCGATCTAAACTTATCTAAACTTATCACGCCTAAACTTATCACGCCTAAACTTATCACGCCTAAACTGAGTTTAGGCGTGATAAGGAGCTTTTCACCAGAGTGGTGCAATGGTTTTCACGCCTAAAGTCTTTTAGGTGTGATAACTGGGTTATCACCGCTTTGTGAATCGAGCCCATACTGTTCAGTGATTTGAGCTATATTAAGCTTTTGGAAATGTAGGTCTAGAATGAGGCTGACTGATAGCAGGGCCGGGCCGAGGCATAGGCTGGAGAGGCTCCAGCCTCAGGGTGCAGTGTAGAAGGGGGCGCACAATTCATTCAGCTGTCATTCCTAATTGTGTATGAAGCAGAAAGAAATTAGAAAAGGGGATACATAGCAGTGACTGCAAGGCAGATAACTAGAGATTAAGGTGTTGGGGAGGTTGTGGGCCCTGTGGCACTCTTAGTGTAACAGCAATCAGTGTGTGACGGTTGGGGTGGGATGGATGGAGGGGCGCACTTTGGTGTCTCAGCCTTGGGTGCTGGAGGACCTTGTCCCGCCTCTGACTGATAGTATGGACCATTAGCAGACTGTTAAAATGGTTAGACTGCAGACTGTTAATAATTCATCTGCATGACTTGTGGAAGTAATGTTGAGGGCTTGTTGTAATGTACTTCACTTACCAATCTGCTACAGTAAGTCTCATTGACAGCACTGGTGATGAACAGTTCAAAGTAGTCAGGGCCACACTTTGCAGATCGTGGGCTTGATTCAGTAACCAGCAGTAAGCCAGTTAGTGTGCCTTATCACTTAGTGGGCACAAACTACGGAAACTAAGTAGTTTGTGCCCACACATCATTCTTAGTACCGCTCACTGTGCGCACAGCGCGGGTGTGCCTATATTAGTGCGTGGTGCGACGATGACATCGCACCCGCTGCCCATTGATAACGGCACATCGGGTGCCCCTGAGACGGCGCATTAATGCGCCGCTTCGGGGCACCCAATGTGCCGTTATCAAGGGGCTGTGGGTGCGACCTTATCGTCACACCGCGCACTAATATAGGCGTACCCACGCTGTGCGCGCAGTGAGCGGGGCGGCGCGCAAAGTAGCTTTACGTGCACTAGGGGCAAAAAAGGCTTTTCACACTGGCGCAAACAATTAGCGCTGGTTAGTGAATCAAGCCCCCAGAGCCACAGCAATGCTGCCCAATGACTGCAGAAAGCAATGATGAGGATTGCTTTACAATTCAGGCTATTACACTGACACTTAACGTTTCTGGTCTTGCATGACACACTGTGCCGGCTGCAATAGGTTCTAATATACTGCAAGTGCAATAACAATAAGTTAGTATAGCTTTTACTGTACATACTTTAAATACACTGATAAGTGAATTGCCACTCTCTACACACTTAGTTTGCCTTGGACTATAGTAGGGACATATGACTATGGTAGAGATTAGCTTGCGTGCCCTTCAGAGGACAGTTAATGACATGACTGTAAACCACTGGGGAAAATAAAAGCTCTGTATCAATGCATAATAATACTAATCTGTACATTTCAGTATCCTATTACCGGTAATTATTACACTGTTCATTTAGAATTGAATTCTCCCCATTCTGAATTTACCCAACCATCCTGCACAGATGCAATACACAAATAGTAATAATGGCATGTATCTGTTCTTATCAGTGATATGGGGGAGCCTCTGGGTAAAGCTTCTTTTCTAATAGTGGAAAATCTAGCCCTGTTGTATTTATAGTCGTTTTTTAGTCTTACCAGGGGTGCTCATCCGGATATCCGAACATTTTTACGCTATCCGGATCAGATTCCGGTTTTCTATAGAAATCTGGATAGCTATCTGCGGATATTTGGCCGCATAACCCAGATATCCGCGGATATCCTGGCATATCCGGATCCGAAATACTGTAACTAAGGAGATGATGTCCTGGAGCTAATCAGAGGGCTCCCAGCAGAAGCCAAAGCAATCAATCACAGAGGGGAACCTTCGCCAGCCCCACCTGACCTCATTGAGCCAATCAAAGGCCTCCCAGCCTAAGCCCTGGCACCCAATCACAGAAAGGAACACTCTCCAGCCCCCCTGAATAATAAGGAGGGCTGCCATGATGAGACAGATTGTCTTGCTGAATGCTCACTGAGAGACACGCTCCAGTGCTGGTGGCTTACAAAGGGCTGTACACAGTTATAAACCTAAAGCTGCTCAGTGATTAACCCCTTCATTACTATCACTACACTATCGTTAAATCGTTAATTAGCTGATTGATGTCATAGTGTGACAGTTAGAGTGTGTGCTCCATTGCTGCTAGTCTAGGAAGGGCTGTACACAGTGATAAAGCTGTTCATTGATTAACCCCCTCACTATCACTTAACTATTGTTAAATCATTAATTAGCTTGATGTCATTTGTGTGACAGTCAGTGTGTGCTGCATGCAGCTGCTATGTGTCTGGGTGTGTGCTGTGCACAGACCAGGCCAGCTGCTGCCTGCTGGCCAGCTATTAGCCTTAGGTATAGGTTAGGAAGGTTAGGGATTAGGGAATAGGATTACTGTGTTATTGTGTAGTTAGTTAGTACTGTAGTACTGCAGTCAGTGTGCTAGTAGTTGTTAGAGTAGTAGTACTACTGTGTTAGCTTTGTACAGAACTGCTGTGCTGTGAGCAGTGCCAGTGTGACAGTTAGTGTGCACTAGTGTCTTCTCCTCTGCTGTCTGACTGTCACTCGGCATGTGTCCCGTGGCACTTGGCACGTGTCACGTGGCACTTGGCCCGTGGCACTTGGCACGTGTCACGTGGCACTTGCCACGTGTCACTTGCCAAGTGTCATGTGTCACATGCCAAGTGTCACGTGTCACATGCCATGTGTCACTTGCCGAGTGTCACGTGTCACATGGCAAGTGTCATGTGTCACATGCCACGTGTCACGTGGCACTTGCCACGTGTCATGTGGCACTTGCCAAGCGTCACTTGGCACGTGTCACGTGGCACTTGGCACGTGTCACGTGGGTGTCATGTGGCACTTGCCAAGTGTCACAAGCCACGTGACAATTGGCAAGTGCCATGTGACACTTGGCAAGTGACACGTGCTAAGTGCCAATTGCCACATGCCACGTCCAGCATGCTCCTGGCACCCATTACACCTGCTGCTGCTGCATTGAGCTGCTCCTGCTGCCTGTGCAGCTCCCACCGCCAGGCCAGGGTGTCACTGGCCACTGATACCACCTATATTTAACCCAAAACACAATTGCTGCGTAATTTTTTGGAGGTGTCTTGACTGAAAACTGTCATGTCCCAGTTGTGCGGTTGGACTTTGAACACAATGTGGGCTGCACGACTGCTGTCTGGAACCTAGGCCTAATGTTAATTGACAGCCATTTTTTTATTTTATTTTATTTTATTTTTTTTGTGATCTTAAAGGGGCACTACAGCGAAAAACTGTAAAATTTAAAATATGTGCAAACATACACAAATAAGTAGTACATTTTTTCCAGAGTAAAATGAGCCATAAATTATTTTTCTCCTATGTTGCTGTCACTTACAGTAGGTAGTAGAAATTTGACAGAAGTGACAGGTTTTGAAATAGTCCATCTCTTTATAAGGGATTCTCAGGGATATATTTATTTTCAAAAACACTTAGTGAATGGCAGTTACCCTGTCCAACTGCCAAAAAACTGTGTAGCAAGCAGGGAGGCTGGCCAGCATCATTGTTTAAATCCTTTTTTGGGAATAGCTTTATAAAGAATAAAAAGCTTGCTGAGAATCCCCTATGAAGAGATGGGCTAGTCCAAAACCTGTCACTTCTGTCAGATTTCTACTGCCTACTGTAAGTGACAGCATTATTGGAGAAAAGTCATTTATGTCTCATTTTACTCTGGAAAACATATACTTCTTATTTGTATATGTTTGCACATATTTTAAATTGTACAGTTTTTTTGCTGTAGTGCCCCTTTAAGTCCCCACATCATCAATTAGTGTCCCCCTTTAAAAAATAATAATGCTACATGCCTCATTTACTCTTAAAAAAGTTTTTAAAGCAATTTAAAGGGCACTTCCGTTTTTTTTATATAGATATCCGAATCCGCCCGGATAGCCCGGATAATGCGTTTGGATATCCGCATGAACGTGGATATATAAACGTTCGGATTCGGATATCCGATCTGGATCCGGATATCTGGGTATCCGAATCAATTCAGATTTTAAAAAGTGGCATCCGAGCACCCCTGAGTAGAGATGTAGCAAACGGTTCGCCGGCGAACGGTTCCAGGCGAACTTTGGGGGTGTTGCGGAAGTTCGATTCGCCCCATAATGCACTATGAGGGTCAACTTTGACCCTCTGCATCACAGTCAGGAGGCACATTGTAGCCATTCAGGCTACACTAAGCCCTGGAGCCCCACTCCCCTTTATATAAGGCAGGCTTGCTGGCCATGACACTCACTCATGTGCCTGCTAGAGGAGACAGACTAGGGACAGCTGCTGCAGACTTGTTCTCCTAGGGAAAGATTAGTTAGGCTCTTGGTCTTGGCTTGCTCCTGGCTGATTGCTATTGCTAAACTAGCACCCCTCAACAGCTCTTTTGAGAGCTAATATTTTCCTGATGTGTTTTTTTTTTTGTGTGTGTGTGTTGCTCACTGACACTGACATTATACAGCCCTATCTGTTGCAGCTGGACCTTGGTAATTGTTATTACTGTGCCAGCCAGGCCCTGCCTAACTATCTATACTGGGACACCTACCTATGCCTACCTAACTACTGGGGCACCTACTTACCTATACGGGGACACCTACTTATACTAGGGGACCTACCTATGCCTACCTACCTATACTGGGTCTCCTACCTATGCCTAGCTAACTACTGGGACACCTACCTATTCCTACCTACCTATACTGGGTCTCCTACCTATGCCTAGCTAACTACTGGGACACCTACCTATGCCTACCTACCTATACTGGGTCTCCTACCTATGCCTAGCTAACTACTGGGATACCTACCTACGCCTACCTACCTATACTGGGTCTCCTACCTATGTCTAACTACTGGGACACCTACCTATGCCTACCTACCTATATTGGGTCTCCTACCTATGCCTAGCTAACTACTAAGGCACCTACCTATGCCTACCTACCTATACTGGGACTCCTACCTATGCCTACCCACATACAAGAAGATAATAAGGTCGTTGCTTCATTGATTTGATCAGCTGGACAGTCACTGTTGTTCTATCATTGAGCTACCACAGCCCGGCGACCATATGGGCTTGAAAACTGCCACGGCCTACACTCTGGCCACGGTGCGCACCAGTCCAGCACGGCTGTCACTACTCAAACAGCTGTTTGCGGTGCGTTACACAGTGTGTTTGGTGTGTCAGTGTGAAGCAGAACTATAATTACACTCCCTGATTGATGTATACACATGCAAGATGTTTTTAAGCACTTTCGGCCTGCAATTTAGCATTCAATGTGATTTCTGCCCTTAAAACGCTGCTTTGCGTCGCATCCAGATTTTTCCCCGGGACTTTGGGCATGTATCCCACTCCACCATGCCCCCCTCCAGGTGTTAGACCCCTTGAAACATCTTTCCCATCACTTTTGTGGCCAGCATAATTTTTTCTATTTTTCAAAGTTCGCCTCCCCATTAAAGTCTATTGCGGTTTGCGAACTTTTCCGCGAACCGAACCTTCCGCGAAGTGTCGCGAACCGAAAATCGGAGGTTCGCGACATCTCTACCCCTGAGTCTTACATTCTTTTCTGCTTATTAACAGACTAAATCTCTGTATTTTCCTCTACAGTTCAGTGAGGAATGTGTGTCGGGCTGCGTTTGCCCCCAAGGCATGTTAGCTGATGGAAGAGGAGGGTGTGTCCCCAATGACAAGTGCACATGTATATTTAACAATGTCATTTATGATCACATGGCGTCAACCAAGATCGGCTGCAGCATTTGGTATGTTTCATTACTTTCAGGAGTGAATTTAACTTGTATACACTGTAAAGGATTGTTGTCTACTGACTATTTTGAATAAGAACAACAACAAAATGTTAACTTTTTTTGTCATCAGTACTTGCAGCAGCGGTGATTGGGTCTGTGAAAAGGATCATTCTGTTCCAGAATGTACGCTGTATGGAGACGGAAACTACATTACTTTCGATAAGAAATATTATCGATTCAGTGGACAATGTGAATATACTCTTGTTCAGGTACTGTATAAATTAAGGGTAAATGTTTTTATCAACTAAAATGATTAACGTATGGTGTTTTAAGTAGGGCTCCACTTTTCATAGGACTAATTAAAAGAGTAATAATAGTGATAAAATTAATTGCAACAACAGCGCCCACACCCCACAGTCACACAAAAGTTATCTTTGAAATGGTTCCACTGTTTGTAATAATCTCCAGTCTCTGACAGAAATGAATACTTTCACCAACATTCAGTGGCTGATTTGTCACGGATCAGCTAAACTCGTTTTTCAGATGGCTTTCACTCCCGTTCTCTTCCTTTCTCCTGCATTAACACTGCAATCTTGCTTCAACTTGTTCCTCAGAAAGAAAGTTGTAATACAAAATAGCATAAAACTGCATCAAGCTTCAACTCCTTATTTATTACACGCATGCAAAAGTAAGTGCACCCCTGCAAAAGTGAGTGCACCCCACACTGTGTGCCCGTGCTCTGGCCTCCACCGGTCACAATAGAAAAAAAATTCATGCTCACCAGATCAATATGCTGACCTGTCAAGGAACAGCAGACAGTGCTTAGATGTCACCACTGAGGTCTTTAACTACCTGAAGACCGCCCCACGCCAATGGGCGTGGACATGGCGGCAGCCCCAGGACCGCCAATTGGCATCAAGTCCTGGTGCTCTGATTTGCATGAGATCACTTTCAGGCTGCACGTGCATCTCCTGCTCGGGGGCAGAGCTCCACCCCCTCTTCAGTCTCTGAGCAGCAATCGCCGCTCGGGAGACTGTTAGACGGCGTGATCACCATCTATTTACATGTACAGCGCTGTCCCCTCCTGAGGCTGGGGAGTGATCGGCTGTCATAGGCTGAAGCCTATGACAGCTGATCACCCTGATTGGCTGGCGAGGGGAGGGAGGGGGCAGGGGAGGATAAAAAAAATAGCAAAATGTATTAAAAATAAATAAAATAAATATTTATAAAAAATAAATAAACACTTGTGGAGCGATCAGACCCCACCAACAGAGAGCTCTGTTGGTGGGACAAAAGGGGGGGGGGGGGGAATCACTCTTGTGCTGTGTTGTGCAGCCATGCAGCTTGGCCTTAAAGCTGCAGTGACCAATTTAGCAATAATAAGCCTGGTTTTTAGGGGGGTTTAACAATGCAGTCCTCAAGTGGTTAAACAGCAGGCTTAAACAGTAGCAGCAATCTTGCTCCCCAAAAAGAAAAGTCGTAATACAACATAGCGTAAAACTGCATCACCCTTCAATTCCTTATTCACTCCTTGTGTGCAAAAGTGAGTGCACCCCTACAAAAGTGAGTGCACCCCACACTGTGTGCCCCTGCTCTGGCCTCCACCTAGTCACAATAGAAAAACTACATGCTCACCAGATCAATATGCTGACCTATCAAGGAACAGCAAGCAGCGCTAAGATGTCACCAATGAGGTCTTTGAACAGCAGCCTTAATCAGTACCTGGAAGGACTAACATACAGCTTCCATAGCGTAACTCCATTTTTATCTTCCAGTAAAAGGTTTAAAATTACACTCACAATGTATAAAATCATATGCGCATATAAATAAAAACCCTCAGGACGTCCTCACCGCCGCTCTGATAGTGCCTTCAAGTCTGCCGCTTGAGGCCATGCCCTACCGGTTTCGTCAGAATGACTCATCAGGGGCTCGATGGCCGGCGGCAGATCTGGACGCAATGAAATATGCTGTATGCAAATTTTCCTCTGAGAGCGGCTCCTAATCTCGCGGTGTTCCCCGTGGCGGTTGCCTAGCAACCTACTCACTACACTGAAGTCCTCATATTGTGCTGTCTCCTTTCTATCTGTCCTATACTCATTGTACTGAACTCCTCCTGGGCTACAATACCCAATATTGAACATTAAAGATGCTGTGTTATAGAGTGCGCAGATAAAATACTTGGGAGATAAGGAACACATTATGGATATTATATGCTGACTTATAATCAAGCCCACAAGTTACCAAAGGAGTGGGTGATAGAACTATAGGGATTGCACTATGCTTGCGTAATTTGTATAGGAAAAATGATCAATGTTTATATGTGGGATTTTTAATGTTCAATGTTGGGTATTGTAGCCCAGGAGGAGTTCAGTACAATGAGTATAGGACAGATAGCAAGGAGACAGCACAATATGAGGACTTCAGTGTAGTGAGTAGGTTGCTAGGCAACCGCCACGGGGAACACCGCAAGATCAGGAGCCGCTCTCAGAGGAAAATTTGCATACAGCGTAGTTCACAGCGTCCAGATTTGCCGCCGGCCGTCGAGCCCCTGATGAGTCATTCTGACGAAACTGGTAGGGCGTGGCCTCAAGCGGCAGACGTGAAGGCGCTATCAGAGCTGCGGTGAGGACGTCCTGAGGGTTTTTATGGGGGGTGCACTCACTTTTGCCACAGTGCCCTTACTTTTACATGCGTGTAATAAATAAGGAATTGAAGCTTGATGCAGTTTTACGTTATGTTGTATTACAACTTTCTTTCTGAGGAACAAGTTGAAGCAAGATTGCAGTGTTAATGCAGGAGAAAGGAAGAGAACGGGAGTGAAAGCCATCTGAAATACGAGTTTAGCTGATCCGTGACAAATCAGCCACTGAACGTTGGTGAGAGTATTCATTTCTGTCAGAGACGGGAGATTATTACAAACAGTGGAACCATTTGAAAGAGAACTTTTGTTTGACTGTGGGGTGTGAGCGCTGTACGGATATTTTGAACAAAGGTTTAGGGGAGTTGATACCCCCATTCTGTATAGCGACCCACACAGACAGATCTGTGATCAGTTTACAGAGGGTGGGAGAGCACCCAGATAGATTACCGGGATACACCGGCTGTGGAGTGGTTGAGGAGCGCCCATACCACTTCTCTATATATAATTGCAACAACATTAGTAATAGTAATTGCTGTTATTCATATGCTGTCTCTATTCAGATAGCAGAAATATACTAAATTTAGGAAACAAACGTATAACAATTCATTCACTGAAGCAAAATGCACTATACAGGAAAGGAATATAGAAGAGACTGGAAGGGTTCCCAGGTGTTCCAAGTGTTGAACAGGTCTAAAGGTGGCCATTAACTGTCCAATTTCTAGCGAAAAATCGTTTGAGCGATCAGAAATTCTGATCGGACGAAATTTCGTTCACTACACCATCAACTAACCAATCTTTGCTTCCTATCTATCACTACCAAGAAAATCCAAATTTTCGTTCGATGAAAATTCATTCGGGCGACATTTTTTTCACTCGCTCATAATCTATTGTGTCCACCAATGGAGATTATTTACAACCAATCCGATCAGAATTTCTGATCGCTCTAACGATTTTTCGCTAGAAATTGGACCGTTAGTGGGCAGCTTAAGGCAACAGCCGCTCACTGGGAGGGTCTTAAGTCTTTTTTAAAGGGGGCCCCATCCAGGATTTGCCAGTGGGAGAAAGATTGCGTTACTTGGAGAAAATCTGGGCAGGAGCTATTCAGAACAAGTGGATGGTGGACATGTTTTCAAAAGATCGTATTTGGACTTTCAGAAGACAACTACCTCAAAAGCGATTCATTCCCACAAAGATTCCAGAAAAGAAACAAAAATTGCTGATCCTAGGAGAATATGTTTCAAACCTGATTAAGCAGCATGCAGTACTTTTAGTTCCGCATTTAGAAAGAAGTTGGAGCTACTACTCTCCAATATTGTTCATAAAGGAAAAATCTGGCGATCTAAGACCGGTCTTGGAACTCAAAAGTCTAAATAAGTTTATCAACATTCCAAAGTTCAAGATGGAAAGTTTGAAATCTATTCTGGAAAAAGTAGATCACAGGCGAAGCACCACCTCCATGCACTTAGGGTTTATTAGATCAGACAAGAAGGCAAACACCGGTGTTTTTACCCCTGACGCTTGTATGCCTTCTTTTCTGATCTAATAAACCCTAAGTGCATGGAGTTGGTGCTTCGCCTGTGATCTACTTTATCTATTGATGAACTTTTGCAGAAGCACTTCCAGTTTGGGGAGATCAGGAGTCATCCGTGCTGGCCATTGTGTCTGGTGCCGACCTCTAATCCTACCTGTATATTGAAAACTATTCTGATGGCTATCCAGCCAGGAGACTGGATGTGTTCTCTAGAGCTAAAGGATGCGTACTTCTATGTGTATGTAACACCACACCAGGATCTGCAAAAATATCTGCAATTTATAATAGTTCGACTACATGTTCAATTCCTGTATCTTCCCTTTGGGCTTGCTACATCGCTAGGGACGTTTTGGAACTGCTTGTGATAGTCGTGACGGTTCGGGTACATGGAGTACACGTACTTAATTACTTAGACGACATTCTAGTTTTAGCCTCCTCAGAAAGATTGTTTAAGTTACATTGGAAAATCCTTATAGATGCTCTAGTCGCATTTGGGTAGATAGTAAATTGTCCAAAGAGTCAGCTTCAGCCAACAATAAAAATACATACAGTATTTTTAGGACTACTGCTAGATAGTGAAAGGCACAGTTTCTCTTCCACAGGAAAGAGCCTAACCACTTCAGCCTTTAGTGTTTTTTTACCTTATGTGTCCGAGCAATTTTCACCTCCCATTCATTCGCCAATAACTTTATCACTACTAATCACAATGAAATGATCTATATTTTGTTATTTTTGCCACCAATCAGGCTTTCTTTGGGTGGTACATTTTGCTAAGAACTATTTTATTCTAAATGCATTTTACAGGGAATATTAAGAAAAATTGGAAAAAAATCATTATTTGTCAGTTTTCAGCCATTATAGCTTTAAAATAATACATGCTACCACAATTAAAACCCGCATATTATATTTGCCCATTTGTCCCTGTTATTATACCATTTAAATTATGTCCCTATCACAATGTATGGCACCAATATTTTATTTGGAAATAAAGGTGCATTTTTTCAGTTTTGCATCCATCACTATTTACAAGCTTATAATTTAAAAAAAATATTAGTAATATAACCTCTTGACATGCATATTAAAAAAAAGTTCAGACCCTTTGGTAACTATTTTTTTTATATATTAATTGTTTTTTTATTAAAAAATGTATTTAAGTATTTTTGGGTGTGTGGGAGGTAAACAGTTAATTTTAGATGTAAAAATGTCTATTCCTTTAAAAAAAATGTATGTAGATGTAGTTTTACTATTTGACCACAAGATGGCCACAGTCAATTTTTTTCCGCTTCCTGTAAGCGTACTTACAGGGAGTGAAGAGGGGATGTGTAACAGAACGATTTCGGCTTCTCCATGGAAGCCAGTGATCATTCTAACGGGGACAATGAATGGGATCTGTGTTCCCATTCATTGATCTCCAGGCTAACGGGCTGCCCACACACCCCGGCGGTTGTAGCCCTGCGAACCCCCATGGCTCGTTTTTTTCTAGATTACTAGTCTTCTTCACTATTTGAAAAATAACTATGCTAGTTAGAGTAAACAAATGAAAAAGTAATTTTGGCCTACTGGCCCAGTCACAGTTCAAAGGTCCCAGGAGCTCTTGCTGTTTCCACTCTCTGTCTTAGCATCCACGGTCTGACTAGGGGCAGCAAGCTGCCAATTATATGATTTAAGCTGCAGATGCTCCCCCTAGAGTATCAGCGAAATCCAGGCCTGGAGGGTGTGGTCAAGTCTCTCACCCTCTCATATTTGACTGGCTCCAGACTCACATTTCAACCAGGTTTTGTTCTGGTTAGAAAACAAAGATTGCAGCATTTAACCTGTCTGGAACTTTTTAGCAAAGTAACCTGCTCTCTGCCTGAATTCAACATGTAAGTATCTTCTATTTGCTGTTACGTGAGCCAGACAATGGTTCACCCTGTCACAGTTGGAGTTTGAGAGGGTTAGGCTCCTAGCTTCAGGTTGCTCTTCTGAAGTTGTGAATACGTTGCTGGGGACAAAGCAACCTACCACATCCGCTTCATGCAATAGGGTATGGAAAGTGTTTGATGACTTTGCTAGTCAGTACGGGTTTTCTACTCAAAACATTGAGGTATCTGGTATGTCACCTTCTATCATTTCTGCAGAAAGGTTTAGACTGGCATACTTGACACTTAAAAGCCATGTTTCGGCAATATTGACTATTTCTGGAGTCTCATGAGCTTCCAACCAATAATTTTTCATCTTTTTGTTTAAAATAACTTTTCAACGCTCTGCAAATCCAAAAAGTACCAAAAAATAGGTGAAAATGTACGGTGAAATAATTTATTATGTGTATTTTCTGGCTTGCTAGTGGTTTAAAAGACATTTTATTAATAC
Source organism: Hyperolius riggenbachi (assembly GCF_040937935.1). NCBI lineage: Eukaryota > Metazoa > Chordata > Amphibia > Anura > Hyperoliidae > Hyperolius > Hyperolius riggenbachi. The sequence goes on from NC_090656.1 coordinate 118,023,532, forward strand.
AGTGTGAAAATATGATTGTTAAGCATTGTATCAGCTTATGGACTGTCACAGGTGATAAACTTATATGTGGCATCCAGACTCCAGTATTGCAACTGGGTAACTGCTGTTCCACATACACACCCTCCAAAACCAGTCCATATACACCACAAGATGATTCAAGGATTGAACATTACTGCCCAGTCGGACTCTCACTACCGCTGGGCACCAGGGCTGGACACCTTGGGCTTGGCACTTCCTCCTGTAGCCCTAGGAGGGCTGTATCGATCACCCTGCAGAGTGGCCGGCCAGGCAGGCAACGTGGAACGCCGAGTAGTTTAGAGGTAGCAGCAGCCTGTCACATCCGTGTCACGTGACATGTTTCACTTGTCTCAGCAAGCTTTATCAAACATGTATGTGGAACAGCAGTTACCCAGTTGCAATACTGGAGTCTGGATGCTACATATAAGTTTATCACCTGTGACAGTCCATAAGCTGATACAATGCTTAAAGGGAAGGTTCAGGGACTAGCTAAAAAAAATAAAAATCCATTTCCACTTACCTGGGGCTTCCTCCAGCCCGTGGCAGGCAGGAGGTGCCCTCGGCGCCGCTCCGCAGGCTCCCGGTGGTCTCCGGTGGCCGACCCGACCTGGCCAGGCCGGCGGCCAGGTCGGGCCTCTTCTGCGCTCCATGGTGCGTTCCACGCCGGCGCGCTGACGTCATCGGACGTCCTCCGGGCTGTACTGCGCAGGCTCAGTAGTTCTGAGCCTGCGCAGTACAACCCGTAGGACGTCCGATGACGTCAGCGCGCCGGCGTGGAACGCACCATGGAGCGCAGAAGAGGCCCGACCTGGCCGCCGGCCTGGCCAGGTCGGGTCGGCCACCGGAGACCACCGGGAGCCTGCGGAGCGGTGCCGAGGGCACCTCCTGCCTGCCACGGGCTGGAGGAAGCCCCAGGTAAGTGGAAATGGATTTTTATTTTTTTTAGCTAGTCCCTGAACCTTCCCTTTAACAAAAGGAGTGAACTGTTTACAGGATATATGTGAACGGCATCATGTATGAGGCTTAACCCCCCTGGCGGTATGACTCCCACGGCTGCGCGGCTGTGGGAGGGTTTTTTTCACTTTTTTTTTTAGCATGTAGCTAGCCTAGCGCTAGCTACATGCTTCCCCCCTTCCTGCGGCATCCCCAGTAGCGTCCGATCGCCGCCGCTTGCCCATAAGGAAATCCCGTTCTGAACGGGATTTCCTTAAGGGCTTCCCCCGTCGCCATGGCAATGATCGGAGTGACGTCGTCGACGTCGCCGGCGTCGTGACGTCACAGGGAATCCCGATCCACCCCATAGCGCAGCCTGACGCCGATTGGCCAGGCTGCGCAAGGGGTATGCGGGGGGCCCTGTATCGCGGCGGGTAGCGGCGCATCGGCGGCAGGCGGCGGCGATTAGACCAAACACGCAGCTAGCAAAGTGCTAGCTGCGTGTTTGAAAAAAAAAATTATGTAAATCGGCCCAGCAGGGCCTGAGCGGCACCCTCCGGTGACTTACCCCGTGTCACACACGGGGTTACCGCCAAGGAGGTTAAAGGGACACGCACTGAAAAGTTTCTTTGGCTAGTATAGCTTTCCTATTGGAGTTGAAGCTGTTGATAAGGGGTACTGCTGTGGTTGTGCCTATCAGGCTAAGAAGTGGAAGAATCAGGCCTACACTGATCCATGATATTGATTGACAACACATTGTGATTAGCTTTGTTAAGAAAACGGGGGTTAATACCCCATTTGGCAAAAGTTGTGCATCTATGGTGTGGTTAGGTATAGTATGCATGCAAGTGTATGAGGTCAGCTGACTTGTAGTATACACGGCCGTGTATGGTTTTATGGGGGGATAGGGGGTTCTTATGTGGTCACCTGTGATGTTTTGCAATACAATTTTGTTATTCCTTTTTGAAGACATCTCCTGTAAGTTTTTTCTACTAATGGCACAGCCAGCCATCATATTGCTCTGTTAGGAAAATAGCAGATTGACTGCATTTTGTAGAATTTTATTGGGACTCCATTGCTAACCAGAGAGACAGCAGAGAATGAAGTTGCTGTCTCTTCAATTTTGTTATTGACTATAAAGTAATATGTGATGGTGGACTGATTTTGGGAAAGCTTAGACTTTTCAGTTTGTGATCTAGGTCTTGTTGGTTATTAATATTTTTTTTTTTTTTTGTAATATAGTGAATGCAGCAGCCACCTGAGAATATACATCGATCGCATGTATAAATAAATACATTTATTTTCATGTTTAGAAATCATAGTGCTTTGTTACTAGCATAAAGGTGTTGTATCATGTATTGAAACAAATTTTGTGCAAGAATAATGTTTGGCAAATATGCACACTAATACTGCTGTGTCTGCCTGTGAAACACTAGTAGTTGCAAATGATATGTTACTATTAAAAGCATTGTGAATATTTTAAAACACAGTTTTTTGTTTTGGTAAAAGAATATACTGTATGTAGCAGTGAGTGTTAATCTTCTTCTAGCACGTTTAAACTAACCTAACACAGGGCTGGTGCACACCAAGAGCGGTTGTAAGCGTTTTAAAAAACACATGCGGGTTCAAAAACTGCTTGGCTTATGTATTTCAATGGGATGGTGCACACCAGAGCGATTCGTTTTTTCCCCAAACGCAAACTCGGTCCTGCAGCATTTTTGTTGATTTCTGAGGCGATTCTGCCTCAATGTTAAAGGGAAGGTTCAGGGAGGGTGGGTAAAAAATCAAAATCAATTTCCACTTACCTAGGGCTTCCTCCAGCCCGTGGCAGGCAGGAGGTGCCCTCGCCGCCGCTCCGCAGGCTCCCGGTGGTCTCCGGTGGCGCGCCCGACCTGGCCAGGCCGGCTGCCAGGTCGGGCTCTTCTCCGCTCCAAGGCCCGGAACTTCTGCGTCCCACGCCGGCGCTCTGACATCATCGGACGTCCTCCGGGCTCTACTGCGCATGCGCAGTAGTTCTGCGCCTGCGCAGTAGAGCCCGGAGGACGTCCGATGACGTCAGAGTGCCGGCGTTGGACGCAGAAGTTCCGGGCCTTGGAGCGCAGAAGAGCCCGACCTGGCAGCCGGCCTGGCCAGGTCGGGCGCGCCACCGGAGACCACCGGGAGCCTGCGGAGCGGCGGCGAGGGCACCTCCTGCCTGCCACGGGCTGGAGGAAGCCCCAGGTAAGTGGAAATTGATTTTGATTTTTTACCCACCCTCCCTGAACCTTTCCTTTAAGTATAGGAAAGTCGAAAACCGCTCTTAAAAATGCTAGATCAGAGCGGTTTTCTAAACGTTTTTGTTACAGTAGCTGTTCAGTGACAACTGTATTGTAACAAAATATAAAAACCGCTACACAAAAATGCTCCAAAAAACACTAGGCATGTTTAGAAAATTGCTTCACACATGCGTAGACTCTCTCTGAAAAACCGCTTCAAAAACCGCTAGCGTTTGCGTATACGCTAGCGGTTTTTGGTGTGCACTGGCCCACATAGGTCAGCATTCACTAAAGGCAGTTCTGTATCATCATTTTGTTTGGTAAAATACCGCATTTTACACTTTTTTCCAAATTCACAAAAGATTTTCTGCATAATGCTGTGTATATGAGTCAGGTTTTTTGTCCAGTGCATCTCTGACATCCCTTTAGATGTGCTGCAGCCACCAGGGGTAGCTCTTCTGCATGCCAGAACACAAAATGTCACCTTCCTCTGCTCTGTGAGAATGAAGACTGGTCTGATACCCTGTTGCATCAAATCAGCGTGAGAAGCCGGGCTGTGTGGCTCTCTTTTTGGCTGCCTGGCTCTTCCTAAAGGCTGTCTGTCAAATCTACCACACAGAAAGAACATGGAAAGAGTGAGTTATCAGCTGGAGAAAAATACTGAGCAATTTTGCTTGATTTACCAACTGCTGTATCATTTGTAAATTCCAATTTCTTGAGGCAATTACCGAACAATTTTAATTTACCTCACTAGCAGGTAATTCTAATGTTATGTGCAGTAACAGGTTTAGTGAATTGGAATTTGGGAACCGGCGGTTTTCAGCATCACAGGATGCGGTAATGCTTAGTGAATGCTGCCCATAGTCATCTGCAGCAGAACTAGGTCTAACTACATTAGCATTAGATTGTAAATAAGCCTTGCCCACAGCTCCTGTAATTTAGCTGTGGCTATGTGAAGACCAAGTAAGTGATCAGCAAACTACCACCAAGGTGGAGATGAGGTGTCCCTGCTGTTTCTTAGCCCTGTTTGTCATAGAAATATGTTTGTTGGTAAAGTTGACAAAACCTCTTTGCATCTTGATAAACATCCAGTAACAAGATGTAATTAATAAAAAGGTGTTTTCTAGCAAAGAAAGAAGAAACTGACAAAATCTATTGGTTTATTAATGTGCCCCAATACCTGCATGTCACTTCCCATCTTACAGTACTGTGATACCAATACTAAGTCTATTATTATTTAAAACTAAGTTTATACATTTTAATTACTTGCAGGATTACTGCGGAGACAATGTACAAAATGGATCATTTCGAATTGTCTCTGAAAATGTGCAATGCAGTGACACTGGAATAACATGCTCCAAAAGTATCAACATGCACCTATATGTGAGTTCATTACATTTGTATTCTTATACTGTAGCTATATTATTATTGTACACTTGTAACAGCAACACGCCAGTTCAATTCCCATTCTTCAAATTCTTCTGCACTTCAGAAAACCGGAGACCCTCCCTAGGCATGGCATATTTCTTAGTCATCTCTTTTTAAGTCTTTAAAGGGAAACTTAACTGAGAAAGATATGGATAGTTCATTTTAAACAATACCAGTTGCTTGTCAGTCCTGCTGATCTCTTTGCTGCAATAGTATCTGGATCTCCCACCTGAAACAAACATGCAGCTAATCCAGTCTGACTTCAGTCAGAACACCTGATCTGCATGCTTGTTGAGGGCCTGTGGTTAAAAGCATTAAAGACCTGTGTCGAGTTAGGCAACTGGCATTATTTTAAAAGGAAAAATCACTATCCTTCTCAGTTTAGGTTCCTGTCAACCAGTGACAGTGACCAAGGTTCAACATTGACCAATCAAATCCCACCAAGGTTGAATTTGATTCATCCATTTTCAAGCTACATAAATGTGCATACACATTTGCGTAATCCTGCATACACTCAATTATTTGTATCTCATCGGTCCTCCCTAATTTTCAGCATCAGGGCCATGTAGCTTAAAATAGTAAACAGAGTTCAAAGACATATCTTGACGAGAAGGTCACTATGGATGGAAAATTGAGCCTGAAACAAAGACATTTTCCCAGTTTCACTAAAAAGCATTTGAAACTTTACAGGGAAGGTTGGGAGGCACCCAAAATAATAAAAAAATATAAAAACAGTTTAAAAAGGTACGTGAAAAGCTTACCTTATGTACCTCAAGAACTTTATTAAAGTACAGACAATGTGTTGCGTGAGATATTCACTCACTTCCACAGGTCAATTAGTTGCCATTGGCAGCTGATGCAGGAGCTCTCAGTGCCTCAGTCAGAATTTGAAAAGTTAAAATGCTATCAAACTGATTTCACCACCTTAGATAATTACCTTTTCAAGCATATTAGACATGTATCCTCCTCATTTACTCAGTTGACCCCAACTCTTCATGACCATACAGTATGTACTTCTGCACGTCAGATGTCTCTGTCAATCACTTCTTCTTTCACCTGTTGTATAGGCATGTTCATAGCTTCACATATGCTGTCTATTCATCTCAGCCTTTGTTGTCCCATTCTTGTTTAGCCCTCATTTTTTCCAAGCATTAAAGACTTTTCACTGGGTTTAGAGCAGCACCCCTCAACAGGAAGATTAGTTAGCGTGCCTCAGCTGACAGCTCTCCACACCACTGGTGCTGATATTTGCAGGAATCCACTTCAGCAGGCACCACTAATTCAAACGTAATCACTTTATTATATCACATGGGTTAAAAGGCAGTCATCCAATGACAGACCGCTGTTTCGAGCCTCATGCTCTTTGTCAAGTTGTCAAAACTGCAATACATAAAAACACCAAATCCCAAACAATATATAGCAGATGCTGTCCAATCAGAGTGTGTTGTTTCAAATAATCCAATCATGTGCTGCCTCATCATAGGAGGACCTGATGGAGAACTTCACCAGAAGGAATAAGTCCCTCCCATTATATAAAATGACCAATAACAATACAAAAAAGCTTTACTCAAGAAAATGAAAAAACTTTAGTTCATAAAAAGTATACTAGGGCAGTGGTGCTCAGCAGAGCTCGAATATTCGAGTAGCTCGAATATTCGAGCTCTTTTTTAAGCTATTCGAGCTCAAATACCAAGCTCGAATAGCTGCAGCTATTTGAATGGGCTATTCAAGTGAACTCGAATAGCCCATTCACTATTCGAGCTATTCGATCAAACAGCGCTATTCGAGCTCGAATACCGAGCTCGAATAGCGTCATAGCCCAGATTGATGTCCTTAGAGCCAATCAGAGGGCTCCCAGGCCCTCTGACGGCAGCCAATCACAGAGGGGGACCCTGGCCAGCCCCTACCCTATAAATAGCGGCCGCCATGTTCCGTTTTTCTGTCCTTGCCTGACTTTGTACAGAGAGAGATCTGCTCCTTTGTGCTTTGGCTTAGCAAGAGCTTTATTGTGGTCAACTACCTAGCATTTTTGCTCACATACACCTCCTATATACACCTATATTGTTGTTAGTTAGATAGACATTGTATTTTAGTTAGTAGCTTGTGTGTTACATAGAGACAGACACAGCTGCTGCAGGCAAGCTTACACTGCTTTAGGCCTCAGGGCCTTGCCTGTGTGGGCAGCTGTCCTCCTGTCCTCTGTTAGTTTATTATACCAGTGTTTCTGCTGTCCTACCTTTACTACTGAGTGATTGTATTTTGTAGTAACTGTACTAGGACACTCACTGTCACTGTTTGTTCATAGCTCCTGCGTGTGTGCGCGCACAGTACACACACTCTATTTCCTTCTGATTACTATTGATTATTGTAATTTCTAGTTGTACTTACTAACTACTTACTACTAGGGACACTCAGTCACTGTTCATAGGCTAGCTCCTGCGCTGCGTGTGTGTGTGCGTGCACTGTCAGTACACACACTCTATTTCCTTCTGATTACTACTGATTATTGTAATTTCTAGTTGTACACTTACTTACTACTTACTACTAGGGACACTCAGTCACTGTTCATAGGCTAGCTCCTGCGTGTGTGTGTGCGTGCATTCAGTACACACACACACACACTCTATTTCCTTCTACTTAATCTGATTACTACTGATTATTGTATTTTCTAGTTAGTGTACTAGGGGACACACTCACTGTTCACTGTTCACACTTATACTGATTACTGAATTATTGTATTTTGTATTAGTACTGTACTAGTAATCACTTAGCGATCTAATCACTTAGTGATTAGTGTCACCTCACCCACCAACCCACTCCATTAAAGTACCCCACTTTTTCACCCGCCCTTTAAAAAACTTTTTTGTTTACGCCCAAAACATCAAAGATGTCTGGAAGTGGCAGCCAGCGCGGTTTGAGCAAGGGGAAGGGCAGCAAGGGAATCAAGAGGAGAGGGGAAGGCATTGTGGCAAGCCACGGCCGCGCCACCATGCACAGTTCCGCAGCAGCAGCAGCTGCGTCAGTGGCTAACATTTCTCCTATAGCCACTGGCCGTGGACGCCTTGGGCACCGCCCAGCAGGAGCAACTCACGCTGCAGAGACACAGCAGCAGCAGCAGCAGCGTGTAGTACCTGCTCCTATTTTCCTCCAGCCGGGTCGGAAACATCCCATTGAGGAAAAGGATGCAGACACTGTGGTGCAACTGATGACGGAGGATGAGCAGCCCGCCATCAGCTCTGCATCCGAGGCCTCCACCCTCACCACCACCACCACCACCCCTGTTCGCAGCAGCCGCCCAGCAGGGCCTGGGGAGGAGGCCAGTTCACCGTCACAATTTGGCGACCTGTCACTCAGCAGTATTTTTACCCCAGGCACCATCAGGGTATTGTCTGCTGTTGTTGGCGATTTGGAGGAGGAGATGCTGATGGGCACTTTGGGGGATGAGGGATTGGACAGCAAGACTGTGGCGACAGTCAAGCAGCCCATCCATGCATCAGGAGAGGAGTTTGGGGGGTCATCATCCCAGCAGGACATGTTTCAGGAGGGGGAGGATGATGATGATGATGATGATGTGGTGACAGACAAAGACTGGGTGCCGCCACCACCAGCACCAGGGGATGTCATCATCAGCAGCTCTGAGGAGGAGGAGAATGCGCTTGTGGGCCTTGCAAGGAGGCGCATCATTGCAAGCATTGGCAGCAGTAGGCAGGTCCCACAGCCTGCTGGTGTCTCAGGCTCAGCAGCAGCAGCAGCAGCATCTGCCAGTACCACCACCAGCCGCACCCAAGCCCCCACCCCAACCACCACAGGGAGACAGGCAGCAGCTGCTCCAGGCCGTAGGGGGTTGTTTTTGTCACCAATCTGGCGATTTTTCACCATGCCCACAGTGTACAGCAAGTACGCCACTTGCAACCACTGTCAGCGGAAGTTGAGCAGAGGTGCAGACCCCTTAAAGTTCAGCACCAGCTCGCTCATAAACCACCTTGCTGCGAAACATTTCCACCAGCATGAGGAGTTCCAGAGGCTGAAGGCATCTGGTGCTGGCAGTGGCACCACACCCATCACTGCACAGCCTTCAGCAGCAGCAGCAGCAACAGCAGCCACCCGCCCTCCTGCTCCTCCAGCAGCACCAGCAGGAGTGCGGAAACGCACTGCTCCTCCCCCCTCTGCAACTCCTGCCGCCGACACTGAGGCCTGTTCTGGCAGCCAGTCCTCAGCGGCCTCCTCTGCTGTGTCCGCTGATTCCCGTGCCAGCAAAAGGCCATGCCAGAGCCTTTTGAGTGAGTCCTTCCAGGGGGTGGTTAGGGCTCTGCCTCCCAGCAGCCGTCGCGTGCGTCAGCTGAACGGCTTGCTGGCACGGGCCATGTGCTCCCAACTCCTGCCGTACACGCTCGTGCAGGAGGGGAGCGACATGCGTGCGCTGCTTGCTTGTGCAGCCCCAGACTGGCAGCTCCCCAGCAGACACTTTTTCGCCCGCAAGGCCATTCCTGCACTGCACCGCTTTGTGATGGCCAATGTGGAGCGAGGGCTGGAGCACGCGGTTGGTGAAAGGGTCCACGTCACCATGGACTCCTGGAGCAGCCGCTTCGGGACAGGCCGCTACCTGTCCTTCACTGTCCACTGGGTCAGCTTGGTGGAAGGGGGTGAGGATGGGAGAGCAGCAGCGGGCACAGCAGCAGCAGCAACACAGTGGGTGGTGCCACCCCGCAGGGTCAGGGGAACTGCAGCAGGTTCCTCCGATCCTCTGCCATCCTCCGGCACACCTGGCCAAACCCCCGCCTCAGCAGCAGCGTGAAGGCCCGCCACTGCCAAGCGCTGCTGCAGTTGGTCAGCCTTGGGAAGACCAAACTGACGGCAACCCATGTGTTGGCCAAACTCCAGGAGCAGGAGAGGATTTGGCTGACCCCCAGAGGCCTCAGAGTCGGAGAGGTGGTGGCCGACAATGGGGCCAATCTGGTTGCCGCAATTGACAGGGGAAACCTGACCCACATCCCCTGTCTTGCCCACGTGCTGAACCTGGTGGTGCAGAAGTTCTTGCGCACCTACCAGGGGATGGGCAAACTGCTGTAAACGGCAAGGAACGTTGTGCGTCACTTCCGGCGCTCGGCTGCAGCCTGTGCGAGCCTGGAAGACGTGCAAAAGGTGCTGGAGCTGCCATGCCATCGGCTGATCCTTGACGTTCCAACTCGCTGGAACTCCACCCTGGCGATGTTGGAGCGTCTGGTTGAACAGAAGCACGCTGTCAACCAGTACCTTGCCCAGGCCACTGTTTCCGCCGCTCAGAGAAGGGACAAGACCAGCAACATCCCGTCCATCGTCCCCGATGATGACTGGAGGCACATGCAGCAGGTGTGCTTAGTGCTGGCTCCCTTTCTGCAGGCCACTAACATGGTGAGCAGGGACCATGCTATGGTCTGCGAGTGGGTGCTCCTGGTGTGTCTGCTGAACAGGGCCCTTGATGCTTTGCTGGAACAGGGAGCGGCAGCCTTGGACCAGCAGGAGCGGCAAGCAGCTGCACAGTCCACCTCTGAGGGGGAGGAGGAGGAGGACTTGGTGGAGGTCCCTGTCCTTGCTGCTGATGAGGGGGATTAGCACAGCGCAGCTGAGTTGGTGCGGGGGTGGAGAGAGGATGAGGCGGCAGAGGAGGAGGATGAGGACAGCACTGCCGTCGATGTGCCAGCACACGTGGCCCGCCTCTTCCCAATGGCAGCGCACATGCTGACGTGCCTGCGCAAGGACCCCAGGGTGATCCAGATGAAGCAGAGGGAGGACATCTGGATCAGCATGATGTTGGACCCACGCCTCAAGGGGAAGTTGAGCCAGTTCCTGCCGCCTGCAGGAGGAGACCCAGCGCAACAAATAAGGAGCTTGCAGCAGGCCCTTGTTGAGCGCTTGGAGGAAGCCTTCCCCCAGCCTTCCACCCCCACTGTCCAGCCAGCACAGAGGCAGCAGCAGGTGCCTGCATCTAGCAGCAAGCGCCCCACAGACCTGCTGTCTCTCAGCAACGAGCTCTACAGGACTGTAGAGGCTCCGGCAGCAGTGACTAGTGAGGAGGTGCATGCAGCAGCATCCTCCTCCGGTCACAGCCAGCGCCTGACCCGAATGGTGGCTGACTACATGGGGTCCTACAGCGGGCTTGACAGCGATGCCCCTGTTGATCCCATGGAGTATTGGGTAAAGCACCTGGAGATCTGGAGCGAGCTGGCGCAGTACACCCTGGAAGTGCTGTCCTGCCCCCCTTCCAGCGTGCTGTCCGAGCGCTGCTTCAGTGCAGCTGGTGGCGTGGTCACCGAGAAACGCTCACGTCTGTCTCACAAGTCTGTGGACAGACTGACGTTTCTCAAGATGAACCAGGCATGGGTGGAAGGCGAGTTCCTGGCCCCTGTTGTCGGCGAGAGGGGGACATGAACTGGCTGCCGGAAGAACCATCGTTAAGGTGCCTTACCACCCTTTACCACCACCTGGCTCCTGCTCACTAAGCCAGCCTGGTTCACTTTGACTATTACGTCGCCTGCAGCCACACATTTTACATCTACAGTGGGCTGCTGTGTACTGCCCTTCTGCTGTCTGTCTGTCTGTGTTTCCCACTGCCAGGGTACACAGATTTACCTTCTGCTGCTGCTCTGCCACCAGCTATTACGTCAAACAATAGCTGCCCCTGCTGCCTGTATTTACCTTAAAAAAAAAAAAAAAAAAAAAAAAGGTTTTATTTTTCTGAGGTGCCCGGGTTGAAAACTGTGTTGTCCCAGTTGTGTATTGGACACGATGTGGGCTGCACGACCGCTGTCTGGGACCTCCTGTTGTGTTTATTTACAGCCTTGGTATCAACGCTAGGTACCAGGGCTATTATGTCACGCTGCCTACCTACCTGCTGCCACACTCACACTACTCTCCTCCATTCCTCCTGCTGCTGCCTGTCTGTGTTTCCCACTGCCAAGGGTACACAGATTTTACCTTCTGCTGCCACTCTGCCACCAGCTATTACGTCCAACAATAGCTATATGTGTAATTTGCTGTAAAAAAAAAAAAAAGTAAACCATTAAAAAAAAAAAAAGTTTAAATTTTTCTGAGGTGCCCGGGTTGAAAACTGTGTTGTCCCAGTTGTGTATTGGACACGATGTGGGCTGCACGACCGCTGTCTGGGACCTCCTGTTGTGTTTATTTACAGCCCTGGTATCAACGCTAGGTACCAGGGCTATTATGTCACGCTGCCTACTTACCTGCTGCTACACTCACACTACTCTCCTCCATTCCTCCTGCTGCTGCTGCTGCCTGTCTGTGTTTCCCACTGCCAAGGGTACACAGATTTTACCTTCTGCTGCCACTCTGCCACCAGCTATTACGTCCAACAATAGCTATATGTGTAATTTGCTGTAAAAAAAAAAAAAAAAAAGGAAACCATTAAAAAAAAGTTTAAATTTTTCTGAGGTGCCCGGGTTGAAAACTGTGTTGTCCCAGTTGTGTATTGGACACGATGTGGGCTGCACGACCGCTGTCTGGGACCTCCTGTTGTGTTTATTTACAGCCCTGGTATCAACGCTAGGTACCAGGGCTATTATGTCACGCTGCCTACCTACCTGCTGCCACACTCACACTACTCTCCTCCATTCCTCCTGCTGCTGCCTGTCTGTGTTTCCCACTGCCAAGGGTACACAGATTTTACCTTCTGCTGCCACTCTGCCACCAGCTATTACGTCCAACAATAGCTATATGTGTAATTTGCTGTAAAAAAAAAAAAAGTAAACCATTAAAAAAAAAAAAAGTTTAAATTTTTCTGAGGTGCCCGGGTTGAAAACTGTGTTGTCCCAGTTGTGTATTGGACACGATGTGGGCTGCACGACCGCTGTCTGGGACCTCCTGTTGTGTTTATTTACAGCCCTGGTATCAAAGCTAGGTACCAGGGCTATTATGTCACGCTGCCTACCTACCTGCTGCCACACTCACACTACTCTCCTCTATTCCTCCTGCTGCTGCTGCTGCCTGTCTGTGTTTCCCACTGCCAAGGGTACACAGATTTACCTTCTGCTGCCACTCTGCCACCAGCTATTACGTCCAACAATAGCTACTCTCATTACTCCTCCATTCCTCCTGCTGCTGCTGCTGTCTGTCTGTGTTTCCCACTGCCAGGGTACACAGAATTACCTTCTGCTGCCACTCTGCCACCAGCTATTACGTCCAACAATAGCTACTCTCATTACTCCTCCATTCCTCCTGCTGCTGCTGCTGCTGTCTGTCTGTGTTTCCCACTGCCAGGGTACACAGAATTACCTTCTGCTGCCACTCTGCCACCAGCTATTACGTCCAACAATAGCTATATCTGTGTAATTTGCTGTAAAAAAAAAAACAAAAAACAGTAAACCATTTAAAAAAAAAAAAGGTTTAATTTTTCTGAGGTGCCCGGGTTGAAAACTGTGTTGTCCCAGTTGTGTATTGGACACGATGTGGGCTGCACGACCGCTGTCTGGGACCTCCTGTTGTGTTTATTTACAGCCCTGGTATCAACGCTAGGTACCAGGGCTATTATGTCACGCTGCCTACCTACCTGACTGCCTGCTGCCACACACTCATCCTCCTCCTCCTGCTGCTGAATTTACCTTCCGGCTGTCTGTGTGTTTCCACTGCCAGGGAGCACATACAATGGCGCTTCCAACATGCGTGCGCCACCAGCTATTTATTACGCTCAAAAATAGCTGCATTTCTTTAAAAAAACAAAAAAATATATATTCTTTTTATTAATACTTTGTGATATTATTTTTAGAGGTGTCCGGGTTGAAAACTGTGTTGTCCCAGTTGTGTATTGGACATGATGTGGGCTTCACGACCGCTGTCTGGAACCTCATGCTGTGTATTTACGGCCTGGTACCACCGCTAGGTACCACACAGCCTATTATGTCTCGCTGCCTGCCTCATTGACTGCCTGCTGCCACACAATCATCCTCCTCCTCCTGCTGCTGCTGCTGAATTTACCTCATGCTGTCTGTGTGTTTCCACTGCCAGGGAGCACATACAATGGCGCTTCCAACATGCGTGCGCCACCAGCTATTTATTACGCTCAAAAATAGCTGCATTTCTTTAAAAAAAATATATAAAAGAGAAATAAGTGAAGAAGAAGAAGACGATATAGAAGAAGAAGAAGATATAGAAAAAGAAGAAGACGAAATAGAAAAATAATAATAAGAAGAGGATATAGAAAAAGAAGATATAGAAAAAGAAGATATAGAAGAAGAAGAAGAAGATGAAGAAGACGAAGAAGATGAAGAAGACGAAGAAGATGAAGAAGATGAAGATGATGAAGAAGATGAAGAAGATGAAGAAGAAGAAGACGATGAAGAAGAAGATGATGAAGAAGATGAAGATGAAGAAGATGAAGAAGATGAAGAAGAAGAAGATGAAGAAGAAGAAGATGATGAAGAAGAAGAAGAAGAAGAAGAAGAAGAAGAAGAAGATGAAGAAGAAGAAGATGATGAAGAAGAAGAAGATGAAGAAGATATAGAAGAAGAAGAAGATATAGAAGAAGAAGAAGATATAGAAGAAGAAGATATAGAAGAAGAAGAAGAAGAAAATGAAGAAGAAGAAGATATAGAAGAAGAAGAAGAAGATATAGAAGAAGAAGAAGAAGATATAGAAGATAAAGAAGAAGAAGAAGAAGAAGAAGAAGTATATACACTACTGAACAGAATTTTGGACACAACTTCTCTTCTCTTTCCACCTTTTTTTTTAAAGGAACATCCCCACATAATCACTTGCTGTTGTTACTTGGGAAAAAAGATGTTTCTTGCATCATTCACCCTCAAAACAAGTGTTGGAAGCTATTTAAGGCCAATTCGAATAGTCAGCTCGAATAATGAGCTCGAATACCGACTCGAATAGTGAGCTCGAAGTCCGAGGTCGAATAGAATAGTAAAAAATATTCGACTCGAATATTCGACCGAATTCAAATAATTTACTATTCGAATTCGACCAAACTCGAATAATTAAAAGGGGTATCCGAGCATCACTGTACTAGGGTATATCATATACATTACCTAACACAAGCAGGAAAGATACGTCCCTCCAACTGTCCAAGTGTACCAGAAGTTTAACAAAAGTTTAATGCCCGCGTGTATACGGGCCGCCGACTAATCAGCACCTAGTGCCTCCTGGCCGCGACCAATCAGAGCAGAATGGAGCCTGAGCAGGGGGCGCGAACGCTAGCAGTCTAGGAAAGCCGCCGACCAATCAGCTCCGCTTCCACAAGGAAAGCCAATGAGATGCGAGCCAGGTGTCATCGCCAATCCCGCACTACTGTAGCGGGACGCCGACCAATAGGCCGCTTACCAACTCAAGGGCTGTCATCAAAAAAAGCGCCACACCCACCAGTGTACGAAACCCTATCAGCGGCTCTCACGCGGCAGCCAAAGTAACTGTGACATGACCTATGATGTACACCGCAGCGCCGACCAATCAGGCGCATACAGGCATAGCAACAGCGTAAGCCACCCCCCTCAGCAACAACAACATAGCAACCCACACACTAGCGTCAGACAGTGTTTTAGCATGCGATCAGCAAAGCACAACAATGTAAAGGTGGAATATAATGTACTCATCCAGTATAACGACTCATGGAGGAAACAGGAAGAGGAGGAGTACACAGAGTATTTAAAGATGGAGTTTTCCAGCAACAATCTAGGTACTGATTATGATGAAGACAATCGGACTTGTCGAAACATGTCAATCTGAGGTCTGGAGGGGCGCCCCAAAGACTCTTAAAAGTACCTAGATCGAAATCTGGAACTATCGTCTATCATCCTGTGTATACACGTTGCACACAGCACTTTGGAGAATCAGGAAGGATTCGGGAGCCAAGGTGGAACGCACAATTAACTTACTTCCTCCCTCCGTGAGAAGGATTGCAACGCAAGTGATCCAAAACTATCGCGAGAGCGGGTGACGTCACACCAGGAAGAATCACGCAGGCAGCCGGAGCGTGAGCTGAAGCGCTGGTCCGGGCGTACGCGCCGAGTGTGTCACAACCTGCGTACCAGCGGGGATCACTGTGGGGACAGAGCGAGGCCAGCACGGCAGAGCAAAGGACTATACGGAGGAAGCAGGTAACGTGGAGCAGCATTGGAGGGATTGCTACCCACGAGTTCAGACATTAACCACTCACTTGCCTGAAGTTCACTGGCTATAGTGGTCCTCATTTTTCATACAAACAACCTAAGTATATTCCTTTAGGAAAAGTGTCTGATCGATATATACAGGATCATTACATGCAGGACCAACTTGCAAATTACCTGCATATATGCGCATTATTTATATACAATTTTTAATAGATTATTTTTATTGATTTTTTTCTCTCTTTTTTAGAGCACCGCATAGCTCCTATGTGTGTATGTGTTGCATGGTTTGTATGCGGGAAGGAGTTTTGAAGTGATTAATGGTTTTGGCTGATAAACCTTTTTTATGTATGTTGAATATCATATTGATCAATAGATAATAAAGTCCAATCATAAGATTTTAATACCTGCGCTCCTTTACTTTTTGAGTGTAACTGTGACATGACCTATGATGTACACCGCAGCGCCGACCAATCAGGCGCATACAGGCATAGCAACAGCGTAAGCCACCCCCCCTCAGCAACAACAACATAGCAACCCACACACTAGCGTCAGACAGTGTTTTAGCATGCGATCAGCAAAGCACAACGACAAAAGCAAGATAGCTAAGGGCCATCCAGCCATGTTGTATATCCAACCCTAGATAAAAATAGTAGTAAAGTTATATAGATGAAAAAAGGGGCACTCATGATTGGAAATTATCTACATCACACTCGATGGTAAGCATGTTAAAAGAACAACCCTCCCCCAAGAATTAATAGCTTATCAGATACAAAACGACAGATCATATTCAATATTGAGACCCCCACTTCCCAGGACCCCCAATTTCCTTATCCAGAAGTTCTCTCATCTGGATAATTCCTTCTCTCAATCTCTCCCCGCCCCCCATCCTACAGGAACCCCATCTATCACCTGAACCCTCAATTGCTAGACCCCATGGCCCGCCTCCATAAAATGCCTAGCCACCACCTGCGTGGTATCCCTATTTCTAATGGCCGTTTTGTGGGAAGATAGTCTCACCTTGAGGGCCTTTGTGGTCTTGCCTACATAGGCAAGGCCACAGGGGCATTTCAACATATATATATAACAAACGTAGAATTACAATCAAAGTGTTCCCTAATGTTAAATGGGGTACCCTTCGAGGGGTGTCTAAAGACATCACCCTTAGTAATAGAACTACATAAATGACAGCTCAGACAGGGGTATGTACCTTTCTTACCCTCTCTTAGTTTGTATGACTTAGATCTAGTATGAACCAACTTGTCTCGAATAGTAGGGACTCTCTTGAAGGACAGGAGGAGTGGATATCTAAATTCTGAGACCCTGGGGAAGGCTTCCCTCAAAAAATGCCAATGTTTGGTCGGCGGCCCGTATACAGGCTGGCATTAAACTTTTGTTAAACTTCTGGTATGCTTGGACAGTTGGAGGGACGTATCTTTTCCTGCTTGTGTTAGGTAATGTATATATATATGATATAACCTAGTATACTTTTTAGGAACTAAAGTTTTTTTCATTTTCTTTAGTAAAGCTTTTTTGTATATGCAGAGCTTCTGTTTGGGTTCAAGATGCGTTTGTAGTTCCTGGGGGGGGGCTCAGCGCATCTCTGATGGAGGCTATTCGGAGGCAGCCTGGTGTTGCGCTGATCCACCTTTTGCGCAATTTTCAATTTTTAATTTTACTTGATTAGCCGCACCCAGGCTATGCATATACATAGGTTAGGATTTAGTTAGTTAGGCCCCTCCCATGGAGGATTGACTTCTTCGCAGTGGGAGGGACGAGTACTTAATAGGTTGCATGCAAGCTGTTACAGGAAACCAACATCCTCCAGTGGTAGACAGGTCATGTGTATGCTCGGTGTGTATTATATCCCACAAGTGGGGCTTGCACTCTTTTGCAGGTAGGCACTTGCCTGTTTTTAAGTAGCGCTGTTCATTTCCTTGCTATGTACTAATTTAATTCGTTTTTGGTCAGCTGGTCCCACTTTACAGCCATGCTTTTGGTGTATATGCAGAGCTTCTGTTTGGGTTCAAGGTGCGTTTGTAGTTCCTGGGGGGGCTTAGCGCATCTCTGATGGAGGCCATTCGGAGGCGACCTGGTGTTGCGCTGATCCACCTTTTGCGCAATTTTTTGTATTGCTATTGGTCATTTTATATAATGGAAGGGACTTATTCCTTTTGGTGAAGTTCCCCATCAGGTTCTCCTATGATGTGCCAGCACATGATTGGATTATTTGAAACAACACACTCTGATTCGACAGCATCTGCTATATATTGTGTGGGATTTGGTGTTTGTATTGCAGTTTTGACAACTTGACAAAGAGCATGAGGCTCGAAACAGCAGTCTGTCATTGGATGACTGCCTTTGAACCTATGTGATATAATAAAGTAATTACGTTTGAATTGGTGGTGCCTGCTGAAGTGGATTCCTTTCCAAGCATTAAAGAGGAACTGTAACAACAAAACGTCCCCTGGGGGGTACTCACCTCGGGTGGGGGAAGCCTCCGGATCCTAATGAGGCTTCCAACGCCGTCCTCCGTCCCTCAGGGGTCTCGCTGCAGCCCTCTGTGCAGCGGTGACGTCAAAATGTACCTTCCCGGCTCCTGCGCAGGCGCTCTGACGGCTGTCGGCTCCAAAGTAGGCGGAAATACCCGATCGCCGTCGGGTCTGCTCTACTGCGCAGGCGCAAGTTTCCGGCGCCTGCGCAGTAGAGCGGACCCGACGGAGATCGGGTATTTCCGTCTATTTCCGTGCCGAAAGCAGCCACAGCGCCCCCGCTGGAGCCAGCAAAGGTAAATATTGAATCTACTGTCGGGTCTGTCGCCGGCTGTTCGGAGGGCTGCAGCGAGACCCCCGTGGGACAGAGGACGGCGTGGGAAGCCTCATTAGGATCCCGAGGCTTCCCCCACCCGAGGTGAGTACCCCCCAGGGGAGGTTTTTGATGTTACAGAGTCTCTTTAAGGATTTTTTTTTAAGAATGCGGTCTTCTCATCACGTGACCAAAGTATTTTAAATTTATTTGTAGTATCAGCCCTTGTAGTGAACACTCTGGCAGCTAACCTTATTTATTTAAGTCATTTTGGTTAGATCTTCTAGCAGTCCTTTTTCTCCACCCCCACAGTTCAAGAGCATCAATTTTTCTATGCATGACCTTATTTATAGTCCAACTTTCACAGCCATATGCTACTATTTGAAAGACCATGCCTCTAACTATCTTTGCTGATAAAGTGACATTTTTATCCTTTTTATATCTTGTCCAACAAGTGTCTCTTAATCTCATGGCTGCAGTCACCACATCCAGAGATCTTCGATCCCAGGAATATGAAATCTGTTACAACTTCTATTTTTTTCTACATCTATTTGTAGATGACACAACTTTAGTTTTCTTGATGTTAAAGGATACCTCAACTGACATGTAACATGATGAGATAGACATGTGTATGTACAGTGCCTAGCACACAAATACCTATGATGTGTTCCTTTTTTTCTTTCTGTGCCTGAAAGAGTTAATTATCAGGTATGTAAATGGCTGACTCAGTCCTGGTTCAGACAGGAAGTGACTACAGTGTGACCCTTCCTGATAAGAAATTCCAACTATAAAACACTTTCCTAGCAGAAAATGGATTTTGAGAGCAAGAAAGAGATAAAAAGAGGAATGTCTTATCAGTGAGGGTCACACTGTAGTCACTTCCTGTCTGAGTCAGGACTGAGTCAGACACTTACATACCTGATATTTAACTCTTTCGGACAGAGAAAGAAAAAAAAGGAAAACAGCATAGTTATTTGTGTGCTAGGTACTGTACATACACATGTCTATCTCATTATGTCACATTTCAGTTCGGGTATCCTTTAAGTTGTAGACAGTGCTGCTCGGATGCCACTTTTCACTATCTGGATGTAATTCAGATCCAGATACCCAAGTTTAAAATGTTTGAATCCGGATCCGAATCGGATTTCCGACCTCAGTATCCGCCCGGATTCGGATATCCGGATAGAAAACCGGAAGTGACCTGAAAATGTAAAAAAAAAAAAACCTTTTGGAGCTCGCTCTTCTCTCTCTCTCTCTCTCTCTCTCTCTCTCTCTCTCTCTCTCTCTCTCTCTCTCTCTCTCTCGGCCTGGATGCCTTCGTAAGGGATTTTTGCCATTGAAGGTGACTTTGACTTTTGCTCGGATATCTGAACTAACTATCCGCCCGGATTTCGGATTTCAGATGGGAAATCCAAGTTTGCTCGGATAGTCTATTCGTATTTTAAAAAATATCTGAATTGCTACTCAAAGTTTGGATAGTTGAAAAAATTTGGATTATCCGGAATCCGGATGAGCACCACTGGTTGTAGACCAGCTTTGGCACTTTCTTGTTCGACATTTATGACTTGGCTCTTTACTTCTTTCTCAGTTTCAGCCATCAGAGTGGTATCATTGGCATATCTCAGATTGTTAATATTACTGCCTGCTACTTTCATTCCAGCATGTGACTCATCCAGACCAGCTTTCCACATTATATGGCATACAAGTTAAATAAATAAGGAGACTATATGTAACCTTGTTGCACTCCTTTAGCAATAGAGATGGCCCGAACGGTTCGCATGCGAACGTATTGGCGCGAACATTGGTGGTTCGCGTTCATGGCGAACCGCAAACTATAGGCGAGTTTGACCCGCCCCCTATACTACATCCTTAGGCTAAACTTTGACCCTCTACATCACAGTCAGCAGACACGTGGTAGACAATCAGGCTGAACTCCCTCCTTGAGCTCCCCCCCCTTTTATAAGGCATCTGCATCTGCCATTTCCCTCAGTCATGTGGCTGCAGTAATTAGAGAAGGGAGAGAGGTTACTGCACAGATTAGAGAAAGCTTAGTTAGGCTCTTTTTAGGCTTGTTAGCTTGCTCCTTGCTGATACTTATTGCTAAGAAGCACCCCACAACAACTCTTTTGAGAGCTAATGTTCTTTTGATGTTTTTTTTTTTGTTTATTTTTTTTTTGTAGCCCACTGACACTTGCATATACAGCCCTGTCAGTCGCAGGCAGCTGGCCCTTGCTAATTGCTATACTATGCAAGGCCCAGCACATTCAGTACCTTTTCACTGCACCTGTGTGGGACAGCTGCACATTTGTAATACCAATCACTGCATACCTGTTCATGTTTACTGCACCTGCGTGACAGCAACACGGAGTGTTATATACCAGTCACTACTGCACCTGTTCACGGTACCTGTGTGTGTGACAGCTGCACATTTGTAATACCAGTCACTGCACACCTGTTCATGTTTACTGACCCTGCGTAACAGCAGCACGCAGTGTTATTTACCAGTCATTGCACCTGTTCACGGTACCTGAGTGTGTGACAGCTGCACATTTGTAATACCAGTCACTGCATACCTGTTCACGTTTACTGCACCTGCGTGACAGCAGCACGCTGTGTTATACACCAGTCACTGCATACCTGTTCATGGTACCTGTGTGTGTGCACAGCTGCACATTTGTAATACCAGTCACTGCATACCTGTTTACTGCACCTGTGTGACCGCACGCAGTGTTATATTATATACCAGTCACTATATACCTGTTCACGGTACCTGTGTGTGTGACAGCTGCACATTTGTAATACCAGTCACTGCATACTTGTTCACGGTACCGGTGTGTGACAGCTGCACATTGTATTGATACGAGTCACTGCATACCTGTTCACTGCACCTGCGTGACAGCATGCAGTTTTATATACCAGTCACTGCATACCTGTTTGCTGCACCTGTGGGACTGCACATTGTTATACCAGCAGTCACTGAATACCTTTCACTGCATCTGTCACTGCACATTGTATTATACCTGGGAGTCAGTGCATACCTTTCGCTTGAATGGATGGCAGACTTGCCCTCTATAACAGATTCTCGTTAAAGGCAAGTGGTGTCATCTCTGGCACACAGTGTTGGGTCAAGGGTCCATCTGACCACAGATGCCTGGTCTGCAAAGCACGGTCAGGGCAGGTACATTACTTATACAGCACATTGGGTCCTTCCTTGGATGTGTGGTGGTAGCCGTTTCTCAGGCTCCCACTCCGGACCAGAATTCAACCCTGAATCCCTGGCCATTACTCATGGTCACCATGGTGCAGAAAGTGCCAAAGAGAGTTGACCACACAGTTGAATGAATGGCAGACTTGTCCTCCATAACAGATTCCCGTTAAAGGATTTCAAGTGTACTCATTATTATACAGGGCCTTGAAAGAGTCCTGTATTGTTATTTTTTTGTCATTACTTCCTCGAGTTGGGACTTGCACGCTGTGCCTGCTGCCTTCCTTGGATGTGTGGTGGTAGCCATTTCTCAGGCTCCCACTGCAGAGCGGAATCGAACCCTGATGCCCCGGCCATACCCTTTCTTTAACAATGGTAGAGAAAAAAACGCTATGACCTACACTCTCGGCATGGTGCGCACCAGTCCAGCACGACCGTCACTACACAAAAAGCTGTTTGCGGTGTGTTACACAGTGAGTTTGGTGTGTCAGTGTGAAGCAGTACACTAATTACACTACCTGAGTGATGTATACATATGCAAGATGTTTTAAAGCACTTTAGGTAGAGTTGAGCCGAAATTTTCGTAATTTCGCATTACTATAATTACGCATGCGAAATTTGCGATTACGATGCGAAATTACGGTAGCATAATTGCCATTAAAATCGTAATTTAAAATACCGTAAGCGTAATTTTCAACGCGTAATTTCACGTTTCGTTCATGCCGTAATTTCGCATTAAACGCTACCGTAATTTCGCGTTAAACCGTAACGCTCCGTATAATATAAAAAAGCCGCCGACTTTAAGGGTTAATAGCAAAGCCCCCTTAAATGCTAAGAGCCTCAAATTTGGAGAATGTATTAAGGAGATCAGGAGGGATAAGAGGACATTTTTTTTTTAAAAAAAGACCTTATAGTTTTTGAGAAAATCGATGTTAAAGTTTCAAAGTAAAAATGTATACATTTAAAAACCCGCCGACTTTAACGGTTAATAGCAAAGCCTGCTTAAAGTTTAGGAACACCAAATTCCTAGGGTATATTAAGGGGATCAGTGGGAATAAGAGGAAAAACATTTTTTTCAAAAAGACCTTATAGTTTTTGAGAAAATCGATTTTTAAGTTTCAAGGGCAAAAATGTCTTTTAAATGCGGAAAATGTCAGTTTTTTTTGCACAGATAACAATAGTGTATTATTTTCATAGATTCCCCCAAGTGGGAAGAGTTTTACTTACTTCGTTCTGAGTGTGGGAAATATAAAAAAAAAAACGACGTGGGGTCCCCCCTCCCAGACCCCTTTAACCCCTTGTCCCCCATGCAGGCTGGGATAGCCAGAATGTGGAGCACCGGCCGCGTGGGGCTCCGCACCCTGACTATACCAGCCCGCATGGTCCATGGATTGGGGGGTCTCGGAAGGGGAGGGGCAGCCAAGCTTTCCCCTCCCCCTCCGAGCCCTTGTCCAATCCAAGGACAAGGGGCTCTTCTCCACCTCCGATGGGCGGTGGAGGTGGAGGCCGCGATTTCCTGGGGGGGGTTCATGGTGGAATCTGGGAGTCCCCTTTAAAAAGGGGTCCCCCAGATGCCCACCCCCCCTCCCAGGAGAAATGAGTATAGAGGTACTTGTACCCCTTACCCATTTCCTTTAAGAGTTAAAAGTAAATAAACACACAAAAAACATAACCACGAAAAAAGTCCTTTAATATTCTTAATTAACCATTAATACTTACCTGTCCCTTTAAATAAATGATCCCTCGCAATATCCTCAGAAATGTTCTATCAGTTACAATGTAACAAAGTTATTACAATGTAACAACTTTGTTACATTGTAACTACGCCGCACCCGACGCCACTCGCCGCTCAGCTACCTAACATTGATCCATGCGTCAACTTTTCCGCTTGGGAGCATGGCCATACGCATTAATTTCGTAATACCCACTGTAATGCGAAAATTACGCGAAAAATTACGCTTACGCGAAATTTCGCGAAATCCTTCTTCATTACGATTATGTACTTACGGCCATAATCGTAATTACACTAATTACGCGAAATTTCGCGAAATCGTAATTACGTCATTACGCTCATCTCTAACTTTAGGCCTCCAATTTAGCATGCAATGTGATTTCTGCCCTTAAAACGTTGCTTTGCGTCAAATCCAGATTTTTCCCCGTGTCATGCAAATTGCCTGGCCACATTCATTGGAGGCGTGTACTATAAGTACTATGTGTTTCCCACAATGCTGGGCTGTTCATAAGGAGTCTTCCTGTGAAACACTCTGGAGAGTGTCAGCCATGCTTTTGGTTTGAAGATCAGCTTAGAGTAATTCCTGGAAACTGTGCTAGGCAGATTCCCTAAGTGCAGTTAGGATTGTTTATCTGTTTGTTTGTTCTGTTGCCATTGTCCTGTCCCAACGGTGGTCGACAGGAAATGGTTGCTACCAGCTTTCTCTTCTGTTCTGTCTCCTGGGATCGCGCTAGCCACTTTTCGCTAGCGCTGTGGATCCTTCTGTTCTGTCTCCTGGGATCGCGCTAGCCACTTTTCGCTAGCACTGTGGATCCTTCTGTTCTGTTTCCTGGGATCGCGCTAGCCACTTTTCACTAGCACTGTGGATCCTTCTGTTCTGTCTCCTGGGATCGCGGTAGCCACTTTCCGCTAGTGCTGTGGATCCTTCTGTTCTGCTACTCTGTACCTGGATCGCGCTAGCCACTTTTCGCTAGTGCTGTGGATCCTGTCTCTCGCTTGTCCCTGTTTTCGTGTGTCTGTCTTGTCTGCTGCGACCGCTTGCTGGAGGCTCGGTGAGGTAACCGTTAAGCAAGCGTTCGCGTCCTCTGTTTCATGTTTGTCTGTCGATGGTTAGTTAGGCGTGCTTGTCTCTATTGTGCTTATCACATGGAGACCGCGCATAACCGCGTGCACTGTTGCGAATGAGTGTGGTGTTCGCGGTTAGCTAGCGTTTGTTATTTTCCGCATCTTCTCATTGTATTATTTGCTGTGCCTTTGCTACCCTCGTATTCTGTTCTGATCTGCCTTGTGTCACGTCTGGCGATCGCACCTCTCGCGATCGCGTTCCTATTTCATATCTGCTGTTGTGTGTGTGCGCGGTCGCGGGGTGGCGACTGGATTGGCGCACACGCATACAACCTGTCCCTTTGCTCGTTCTCATTCGCAATCGCCTCTCTTGCGATTGCGTTCTGAGCTTCGTACAATTCCTGTCTGGCATTTGTGGAGGTACAGAGGATTGGTTCCTCTGCACTCCCCAGCGCCATCTGCCGACAGGAATTTCCCTCTACAGGTGCGTAGCACCTTTTGCTGGGTGCCTGCAATTACACGCTTGTGGAGGATTTCCGTCGTGTCAGCGCACGCGTTGTGCGCTGATCACGGAGAAAGTTCCACAATCGTTACAAAAGGCCATTCTTGTGTTTTCCATATTTGATTGCAAAGTGCAAACAGCCCTCCAACAGCATCCTCCTGCAAGCTTTTCAGACTTTCAACTGGGATTTCATCGCTTATCACTTTCTGGAGCTTTATTGTTAGCAATACCTTCTAATACTCATTAGACCTCACTCATGATATTTGGTTCTTGTTCAGCACATGCATTTCAAGTATAAGTACTGTCTATGTGACCATTCCCATTTTGCACGGAAGGTTCCCTTGATGCCCCCAATTTTCTTAAAAAGATCTCTGGTCTTTTACATTACAGTGTCAGTTTCAATTTCCTTGCACTGTTGGTTCAGATAAACTGTTTGTATAGAACTCATCCATATCTTTTTGTTAAATATTAACATTTTGACTGTGATATTGACCATTTGGCAATGTCATCTAGCTACCTATTATGTTGTACTTGGGGAAGGGAGGAGGAGGAGAGGTTTTCTGGCTACCTTTACTGTACTGGAAGGGGAGGGGGGGTCATCTTGCTACCATTATTGTAGTGGGTAGGGATGGTTGGAATTAACAATTTCCATTTCTGCGGAAAATCCGCTTTCCGCCATTGCCGAATACTGCTACTGATTTTCTCAAAAACTGCAAGGTCTATTTGATTTTTTTCCTTTATTTCCTCCTCTTCTGCTTAACATACCCTGAAAATTTGGTGTTTCTAGCACCTATGGGGGCTTTTCTATTAACCTCTAAAGTCAGTGGAATACCTCATACTGGTAATGCGGATTTTCCGCATTTTACATTACAGTCAGGGGCCGCTGACTTTAGCAGTTAATAGCAAACCCCCTATAGGTGCTAGAAACACCAAATAAAATGTTCAGGGTATGCTAAGCAATGTTAAAGTCGGCAGCAATTTCCGCTAAAATCCACCTACCACACTTGTATTATTGATTTTCGAATTCCGATGTGGAAATGCAATTTCCGATTGGAAATGGGGAAATTGCATTTCCACGGAATCCGAATGAGCATCCCTAGTAGTGTGTGTAGGGGGGTGGGGGGGTGGTCGGGCTGCTGGGAAAAAGGTGTGAATACATTGTGTTGGGGAAGGGGGGAAGGGTGTGTGTTTCTGTTGGTCAGGGGGTGGTTGGTGATAGAGTGCATTGGACAGAAAAAAGGACAAATCTGGCCCTGCCTGGGGGACTCATCTTTGGATGCTATATCGACATAACTCTGGTTGCTTCTGTTCCTCTGGTTTTCTTGGCAGAAATTAACTGGAGTGGGCTGTCAGTACCTTCTCCAGTGAATCGTATTAAGTCTGATTGCTCTTCAATGACCAGCTCGTCTTGGGTGGTCCTACACGATATTAAACACAACGGGGGTTGTCCACAGACCTCAGGAATCACTCTGTTAATCTCGGGGAGTCACAGATCATCGTAGGAGGTCCATCAAGCCTCCAATCATAATCCAGTCCATACACAATCAATCGATTCCGGACTCAACCCTTGCGCGAATAATCTTCAGAATTTATTGTAATAATGTATGCGGTTATACAGCAGACAAAAAAGCACAACGTTTCGGGCTAGCACTTGAGAAAGGGCATGTAGCCCGAAACGTTGTGCTTTTTTGTCTGCTGTATAACCGCATACATTATTACAATAAATTCTGAAGATTATTTGCGCAAGGGTTGAGTCCGGAATCGATTGATTGTGTATGGCCTACACGATATTACTCATTGCTTCATTGAGATAACACATGCCCCTTCACCACGACAAGGTTACAAACCAAACGGGGTTCATGTAGCCATGTATATGGTAGGTTTTATCCAACATGTTTTACTGGCTGTATGTGAAGAAACAATGTTTCTGCACCCTCTTATTTTATTCTTCATAAAACATGGAGTAAAGGCTTGTTAAGGCTGTTAAACATGCAGCCTGTCAGTGTTGCAGGAGTAGGTAAATTCTGCAGGGTTATTCTTTGCTGGGGCACCCAACAACTTAGCATCTTGCAGGTTTGTAGATACAGGGCTGCATCATCAGGAGTTGCCTGTGCAATTGGCTACTGGCATGTACCTGATATCAAGGCCATCACTGGTTCACAAAGCCAATTGGTACAAAAAAGAAAGACTAGACAGCAGATTTTGAAATCAGCTCAACACAATTTGAGAATTTAAAATTTTCTATGATTGATCACTTGACACTAGGAAGTTCTGCTGTTGGAGTGGAAGTGTTCGGAAGAGCAGCGTTCAGTGCATCGGCTAGAGGTGATGACACTGTTCCTGTTACCACCCCCATTTCAGGACAGTTTTTGACAGTACACTTCAGGATAGTATTGCTTTTTGCAAAACTGATCTCGCTCATCCCTAACAAAAAAAAATCAATGTAACAATTCTTACTGCTGTGACTTAATGCTGATTTGATTTTTTATTTGATTTTAATTCTGCTTCAAACTATGTTCCCATATTTTTAGGGCTTTATCCTCACATTTGAGGATGGTGATGTGTTTGTTACTAGTGAGTATGAAGGAATAGACTCACCTTTCCAGATCCAGAATGTCAGCCTTTATTTAATAATTAAAGCATCAAATGGAATTGTCCTGGTTTGGGATAAAAAGACATCTCTCACCATCAAGGTCACAAATGATTTCCAGGTAATGTTTGCTTCATTCTTTTGTTATTTGCATCCTAATATTATTTTTATATGAAAGAAAATCAGCATGATAAATATTTAAAGAGAATCTGTATTGTTAAAATCGCACAAAAGTAAACATACCAGTGCGTTAGGGGACATCTCCTATTCCCCTCTGTCACAATTTCGCCGCTCCCCGCCGCATTAAAAGTGGTTAAAAACAGTTTTAAAAAGTTTGTTTATAAACAAACAAAATGGCCACCAAAACAGGAAGTAGGTTGATGTACAGTATGTCCACACATAGAAAATACATCCATACACAAGCAGGCTGTATACAGCCTTCCTTTTGAATCTCAAGAGATCATTTGTGTGTTTCTTTCCCCCCTGAGGGGGGGAGTGCATAGCAGAACCACAACACTGAAGAACTTGGCAGCCTTCCAGACACAGGCTGACAAGTCTGACAAGGGAAAGATACATTGATTTATTACAAAGACTGTGATAGTACAAAGTGCTGCAGTAAGCCAGAACACATTAGAATAGCTTTTGGAACTTGTAGGATGATAAAAAACAGGATGCAATTTTTGTTACGGAGTCTCTTTAAAGTACCACTGTTGTAAAAATCTTAAAATTTAAAAATATTGAAACATGTACAGATAAGAAGCATGCTTTTTCCAGAGTAAAATGAGCCATACATTACTTTTCTCCTATGTTGCTGTCACTTACAGTAAGTAGTAAAAATCTGACAGAATTGACAGGTTTTGTACTAATTCATCTCTACATGGTGGATTCTCAGGGCTTTCTTTAGTTTTAAAAGCACTTGGTGAATGGTAGTTGCTCCGTCCAACTGTCAAAAAAGTGCACAGCGACCAGGGAGGCTGGCCAGCAACTTTTTATAAATCTTTTTCGAGGAGTGTCTCGCTGAGGCCGTGCTGAGAAACCCCTATGGAGAGTTAGACTAGCCCACAAACTGATTTCTACTACCCACTGTAAGTGACAGCAACATAGGGGAAAAGTAATTTATGGTTCATTTTACTCTGTAAGAAACATGCTTCTTATTTGTATACGTTTACATGTATTTAAAATTTTAAGATTTTCGCAATAGTGCTTCTATAAGAAGTAATTTAAGGTTATGTAAAAAATTAAATTATATATAAAATCTTATTAAAACTGTAAATGAACACTAATGAAGGGTTGGCTCCTTATTCAGCTTACAATATTTGCCACTATTTACTTTACTTCACTTTTCATGGTGATGTATTCAGAGCTAATATAGCAACAAAAAGATTCTGTCAATAATGATGGCTTATGTTGACCTGAGCTCTTGCTGATTGGAAAAGGTGTCTGGTAAGAAACTGTATCATATAAAAATGTCCCACAATTTGGGAAGTTCTACATATATACAGGCCATGGTATATTTTAAGAAAACATTATGCCACTCATATATTTTTTCCCCTGAATTCTCTCACAGTAGATGTTTTCTCGTTTAATTTACACAATACATTTTCAACTTGTAGCAAGTAATAAAAGCACTAAAACCATATTTTGCGCTCCGTAAGATGCACACAAATGTGTGGGGGGAGAGGAATCAGTGCCACTACTATTAGAGCCAAAACATCACACATGATAATGTGTCTCCAAAGGGCTAATGGCTATTGGCTACATCTAAATACCACAAGAAAAGTTGCCCCATCTAAAGACAATAGTAATAATAAATACCACTCATCACATCCCAGTATGATGCAAGCATATGTAATTTATTGAGGACTTATCCAACCCAAAACACAATAAAAACAAACAATAACACCACCTTCTAAATCCAAATGTAATTGGAGATTCCTGCAGCAGCAGAACAATAAAGTGACAAAAATATGTGTATACGAGTATGTCAGGACTCAGGACCACTAATCTTTGTGCAAAAAAATGCTGATATTGCACAACCCTCAAAATCAATTCATACAAAAATGCCAAAACCTATCTAATGTTGAACTCGTGAAAAAAAAGTGGTGTGCTAATAAATAGATGAATAAATACCAAATGCATACAAAAGAGTGCAAAAAAACGTGGGCTGTGCAAATAATGCTGAAGTGCCAAACAATCAGAAATTAGTATGCATAAAAATTGCTGAAGAAAAGTGTACAAGTGATTACCAAGATGATGTTACAGCTGCATGTAGGGAGAAGGGGGAAGACACCTTTTGGGGGGAGAGGAATATCTGAACATCTTATGCACCTACTGTTGCTTCTTTGAAGGGCTTGCATCAGGCCAGCGTCACTAAAGGTGGCCACTAACGATGCCAAAAAATAGCGAAAAATTGTTTGAGCAATCAAATAATTCTGATCGGAAGTAAAATATGCTAATACATCATTCACTACACCATCAGCGGGCCAATCTTTGCTTCCTATCACAACCAAGAAGTAAATCCAATTTTCGGTTTGATGAAAATCTAATCGGACGATTGTTTTTATAATCATTCGTAATCAATTGTACCCAATAATAGAGATTATTTACTACCAATCTGATCACATCTGAGAATTATCTGATCACTCAAATGCTTTTTTGCTAGAAATTGGACTGGTAGTGGCCACGTTAGGGAGAGCAGAGAAAGAAAGGCTCCGTAAATATAGAGCAGGCTAGTGCCTAATGTAATTTGCCCTTCTTCTCTTCTCCCTTCTGGCTGTTCCATTCCATGCTGAGATAATAACGGATATGTATCAAACGCAGATAGAACAGAGGCGCCAAAAAGAGTAAAAACACTATTACTTAAAAACAGTAAAAAGAGGGAAGGTAAGGTGGACTTACCTCCCTCTAGCAGTGGACAACAAAACTCTGAGGTAGAGTAGAATGCATTTATTAAACAGTGTAACTCCTAAAGATGCAACGCGTTTCGCAGGCCACAGCACCGCTTCCTCAGGCTATACGGGAGTTCAAAAAAGCTGTATCCAATCCAAATATTGAATGAGCGCTCATTCAATATTTGGATTGGATACAGCTTTTTTGAACGCCTGTATAGCCTGAGGAAGCGGTGCTGTGGCCCACGAAACGCGTTGCATCTTTAGGAGTTACACTGTTTAATAAATGCATTCTACTCTACCTCAGAGTTTTGTTGTCCACTGCTAGAGGGAGGTAAGTCCACCTTACCTTCCCTCTTTTTACTGTTTTTAAGTAATAGTGTTTTTACTCTTTTTGGCGCCTCTGTTCTATCTGCGTTTGATACATATTACTTATCCACCCTTGGTGGAGGGGTACGCCCCCTTTTTTCCTATCTACAGAGAGCGACGTTTATACCCGAGTGGGGTCGGGTACCAATTCTCCCCACCTGCCTTTCAAGTGGTTGCCTGCTGGTGACCCTTTTTTGTGAGTATAATTCTGCACGAACTATCTAGACAGATTTTCTTTGTTAAAACTATATTGCACTATTGGGCTCTCGGTGCCCTGTTTTCTTCTTTTGTTTTACGAGATAATAACGGAGTTCAGAGAAGAGAGGACCTCTTCCCTCCTTCCCAGACCAGTGAGCACACAGGAGGAAAGACACATGGAACTGTAAGCACTGCAGGGGCAATAATAGTGGGTGCTGGGAAGTGAGTTACTTCATCTGTGCATGTAGTGTGTGCACATGGTTATATGTATGGGCCCATTTCCACTAGGGCCGAATCCGGCCCGAATCTGCAGCGTTTCCCCGCAGGCGACTCGGGCAGGGAAATGCTGCCTGTCCCTCCAATGCTTCGCCATCCGAATCACGCTTCACTGCGATTCAGAGCACAAAGCATTGCAGTGTGTCTTATGGAGTGAAAAATGCGGTACTAAAATAAAAATCCAATAACCAACTTGAAGCATACTCAAATTCAAAAATTATCATGTTACATAGTTACATAGTTATTTTGGTTGAAAAAAGACATACGTCCATCGAGTTCAACCAGTATAAAGTACAACACCAGCCTGCTCCCTCACATATCCCTGTTGATCCAGAGGAAGGCGAAAAAACCCTTACAAGGCATGGTCCAATTAGCCCCTAAAGGGAAAAATTCCTTCCCGACTCCAGATGGCAATCAGATAAAATCCCTGGATCAACATCATTAGGCATTACCTAGTAATTGTAGCCATGGATGTCTTTCAACTCAAGGAAAGCATCTAAGCCCCCTTTAAATGCAGGTATAGAGTTTGCCATAACGACTTCCTGTGGCAATGCATTCCACATCTTAATCACTCTTACTGTAAAGAACCCTTTCCTAAATAAATGGCTAAAACGTTTTTCCTCCATGCGCAGATCATGTCCTCTAGTCCTTTGAGAAGGCCTAGGGACAAAAAGCTCATCCGCCAAGGTATTATATTGCCCTCTGATGTATTTATACATGTTAATAAGATCCCCTCTAAGGCGTCTTTTCTCTAGACTAAATAAACCCAGTTTATCTAACCTTTCTCGATAAGTGAGACCTTCCATCCCACGCATCAATTTTGTTGCTCGTCTCTGCACCTGCTCTAAAACTGCAATATCTTTTTTGTAATGTGGTGCCCAGAACTGAATTCCATATTCCAGATGTGGCCTTACTAGAGAGTTAAACAGGGGCAATATTATGCTAGCATCTCGAGTTTTTATTTCCCTTTTAATGCATCCCAAAATATTGTTAGCTTTAGCTGCAGCTGCTTGGCATTGAGTACGATTATTTAACTTGTTGTCAATGAGTACTCCTAAGTCCTTCTCCAAGTTTGATGTCCCCAACTGTATCCCATTTATTTTGTATGGTGCTAGACCATTAGTACATCCAAAATGCATGACCTTACATTTGTCAACATTGAATTTCATCTGCCATGTATGTGCCCATATAGCCATCCTATCCAGATCCTGTTGCAATATGACACTATCTTCCTGAGAGTTAATGATTCTGCACAATTTTGTATCATCTGCAAAAATAGCAACATTGCTCACTACTGCATCTACTAGGTCATTAATAAATAAATTGAAGAGCACTGGACCCAGAACAGACCCCTGTGGGACCCCACTGCTAACAGTCTCCCATTTTGAGTATGATCCATTGACCACAACTCTTTGCTTTCTGTCCATTAGCCAGTTCCCTATCCATGAACACAGACTCTTCCCCAGTCCTTGCATCCTCAACTTTTGCACCAGACTTTTGTGGGGAACAGTGTCGAAGGCCTTTGCAAAGTCCAAGTATATCACATCTACAGCATTCCCAATATTTGCATAAAGTTTGAATATGAAATACTGTTGTTTTTTTTTTTTTACGTATAAACATTTCAGGGCATCCTGCTAAGGCAGGATCATGTTGCATGCAGGGACAACTGTTACATAGGCTCCCAGAATTGCAAACACAAACAAAATTGCAGAAAAATTGCACGCATTTGTGTTTTTCATAGGTTTGCCTTTTATATTTGCATTTGTGTTTTTCATGCGTTCACAGTTTTTTAAATGGTGGTGGCAGGGGTGTTTTTAGTCATAGGCATTACAGGCCATTGCCTAGAGTGCAATTGGTTCTGGTCGTGCCAAGTCCCTGGATTAAGCCCTGCCCCTGAACAGAACCCTGCCCCTGGACCAATCCCCACACCAGATAGTGTTCTATCACCTGCTTCTGCTGCATTCGGGTAGTGTAAGTTGCAGGCAGCTGTCACTATATCCCCCCCCCCGTGCATCCCTCTGTCCCCTTGTGCATGCTTCTGTCTCCTCGTACCTCCTTTAGTCCCCTTGCCACCTTTGCCCCCCTTTGTGCACGTTTCTTTTCTCTTTTTTTCTCTGCCTTGATGGACTGTTTTCGCATATTTATACAAATGGAGCACACGTCCAGTGACAATTTATGCAGCACGTCACTCTATGCAGCAGCATCATATTCATGCCACTGTGACCTATCCACTCACCATCAACGTATGGGAAGTGCCCCACATCATAATTTTCTCTTCTTTGTTTGAAACAAAACGTATAAATAACCAGTCTGTTTTACTTGTTGTATTTTGCTGCCTGAAAGAGTTAATTTTTAGGCATGAAAATATCACTTTCTGTGTTGTTGGTACCTCGAGTCGTCAGGAACATGGTAAACCTCACTGATAAGCAGATTACAGCCACACAAGTTTTCCTGGCAGAATACAACTTTTGAGAGCAGAAGGAGATTTTAAAAAAGGTCAATAGTTCATGGATTTTAACTCTGGAACACTTAAAAGAGGCAACAAAACATTCAATCTACTTTTAAATGATTAAATATAAAATAAAAGCATGGGATATCTAAAAAAAAGTTATTTTTAGGAGTAGGGGGATAAATACAATTCTTTATCTCATCATTTTATTTTCACCTTGGGTTCACTTTAAGTTAATTTGAGAAAAAAAAAAAAAAAACTGCTTAATTCTGGCATATGAAGGGTACATAGTCACTTAATTTTGTACGTGGGTAACCAGGATTTTGATATCAGTGGGGACACTAATAACTGTAGTGCAGCATTCAAATAAAGTGAGGGCTGTAGTGCTTGTCAGCAAATGACTTGAAGATTTCTAACACTTAAAAGTGACTGCAAAGGAAGAACATCACAAACTTCATGCAAAATGTGTGTATATATATATATATATATATATATATATATATATTTAAATATATATATATATATATATATATATATATATATATATATATATATATATATATATATATATATATATATATATATATATATTTATTTAAATATATATATATATATATATATATATATTTAAATATATATATATATATATATATATATATATATTTAAGTATATATATATATATTTAAATATATATATATATATAAATATATATATATATATATATATATATATATATATATATATATATATATATATATCTCAATCACACCCGCCTTATGAATGCCTTTTTTTAACTCTTTCTGGTAATTAAGTAAGGCTGTGTTGATAGACCCAGTTCACATATTCCTATGTGTAGGTGTGAGTATTTGGTTGCACCCTTATTAAGAGAGTAGTGGCTGTGGTAATGCGCTAATCCTTCTACAGGGAGTGACAGGTGACTCTGCAAACTAGATTGGAAGGCAAGCTTTTATGGGAGTTGTATTATTTTGAAAAAGTACAATCAAATTTACCTTAAAGGACACCAGAGCCAAAATAACCTAGAGAAACGGGGGAGCGGGCATATACTTTAACCTCGAGGAGCGTTCTCCTCGCTGTTCAACCAAATGCAAGTTACACATTTTATTTAATTTTTTTGCTTAGCTGCTCCCAAGGTTTTAAATTTAGGTTAGGTCACTTACCCGGAGGTTTGCCTCACCGTGGCGCAAGTGTCTAGTATAATATACTTTTCATGCAAACCATATTGGAAGCTAAAGTTCCTCCTAGTTTAATAAATGTTAGCACTTGTCTTGGATGCAGGGCATGCATTTTTCAGTCTAGCAGAGGCGGTGTATGCCTGTGCGATTAACCATTCACTTGCAGCATGTGTTTAGGGACGCGCAGCCTTTCCCCCCACCTTTTCATATACTTTAACCTGACCAGATGCATACCGCTCCCCCGTTCTCCTTTCTGCCCCCGCGTTCTACCTAAATGCTTCTCCGGCAGCCCCTCCAAAAGCGCTCTGCGCATGTGTATGACGTCATGTGCATGACGTAGTGAAATCATACACATGCGCAGAGCGCTCCCGGCCACCTGTAGGACG
The DNA here is from genome assembly GCF_040937935.1 of Hyperolius riggenbachi. NCBI lineage: Eukaryota > Metazoa > Chordata > Amphibia > Anura > Hyperoliidae > Hyperolius > Hyperolius riggenbachi. Next base: position 118,058,924 of record NC_090656.1, read on the forward strand.
TGCGCATCCCAGCCAGCACCTGCACAGTAGTGCCCAACTCTAGTGACCCAGAAGAGGCTGCTGGAGGGGCATTTAGGTAAAAAGGAGAACAGAGGGAGCGGTAGTCTTCTGGTCAGGTCACAGTATATGCCGGATCACCCCTGTTTCTCTAGGTTATTTTGGCTCTGGTATTTTTTAAAGAAGCTGAAAAAAGTTTTTATTTTTTAACAGACATATTTCATTGAGTTTTGCAATACAGTATACTACAACAGTGGGAAAAAACACAACAACATCCTCCCCATCCCCCAAACAAACCTTGCAACCACCTATCTTCCTTTCACATCCCCTGCAACCCCTCTCCCACCTTTCTTTTAGAAATAAAGTTCAGAATGCAGTAGATAACAGAAAACAAGAACAGAATGAGTGAAAAAAATGAAGAAAATATGTTTAAAGGACAAAAGACTCTAATTTATTGTACAAGAGTGGAATAATCCACAACAACCCCTTCCCCCCATCACCCCCAAAGACCCTCCAACCTACAAACTATCCATAAACTCCCACTTTAATGCCTGATTAATAAGTTCCAGAGAGTAGTAGCCAGTGTGAGTGATCACCCGAAATTCAGCATTTTCATAATTACGACATAAAATTTGCAATTACGACACAATATTGTATTCGTAATTATCAGAAATTATCATGTTTAATTTTGTCTTACTTGTAATTACGTAATGTCTTGTAAAACAAGAAAATTAAAATAAATTATGAAATTACAGTTTTACACAAAAATTAAACCCAAAAAATACTCATAATTACAAAAATGGTAATAATTACGAAAACGTAATCACAAAAGCTATCATAATTATGAAAAAAATTGTAACTATGAAAAATGTGTGTATGGTTGTAATTACGCAAACTTTCACATCATATTTCATGATTCTGATTTTTCCAATATGATGGTAATTGTAATTATGTTAATTATGCAACATTTTGCAAAACTGTGAGCTCCTCAGGGACAGTTAGTGACATGACTGTATACACTACATAAAAGCACCGCAGAAGACATCAGCACTGTACAAATACACAATAATAATAATTGACAGAGAGAAAACTTTCCGCACACATCTTCCATTTTCTATTAAAGGAATATTGGGGAATAGTTCTATTTTATGTACACATTAAAATAATAAATGCGTATATTTGAAACAAGCAGATTTTGTATTCTCAACAAATGTGGAACATCCATTAGATTTGCATCATAATGTAATTTATTAAAGTTTATTTTGAACATATCAGACAAATAATGATTTTTTTTTCTTGTTGGCATTTTGACAATTTTTATTATTTTTTACAGAATAAAGTCTGTGGGCTCTGTGGAAATTTTGATGATAACTCAAACAATGACTTCAATACCAGAGGGCACAGCACAGTGGAGGATGTTATTGAATTTGGTAACAGCTGGAAACTGTCACCATCTTGTCCTGATGTTGATGAAATAGTAGAGCCGTGTGATTTACATCCACACAGGAAGTCATGGGCACAAAGAAAATGCAGCGTGATACTCAGTGACACTTTCAAAGACTGCCATTCTCAGGTAACTTTTACTGTCCAAAGGAAAATTAATAGACAAAGCCGGATTATGAATTTAAATGGAAGACAAAAACCTCTGCATGGCCACTCACACAGTTCATATTAGACATATCTTACAATAGAATGTCAGTTCCGAAGTATGACTACAATTGTAATGCACGTCATGAATATAGACGGATAAGGAGGAACCCAATAAGGAATAAAATAGACCCTAGTTTATTTTTTTATTTTTTTGTGAGGAAAAAGGAAACAAAGCTTTCGAGGTGACATATGACATGATGAGATAAACGTGTATGTACAGTGCAAAATATATTAATAACCAGGCTGTTTTACTTGTTTTATTTTGCTGCCTGAAAGAGTTAAGAGTTTATTTTCACCTCAGATTCACTTTAAAGAGAACCCGAGGTGGCATTGCATTATTTTACTGGGGCACAGAGGCTGGTTGGGCACACTAACACCAGCCTCTGTTGCCCCATCGTGTGCCTCAAAGACCCCCCTGCTCGCCGCTATACTCCCCACAGTGCTGGCGACACGCAGCGCGTCGCCAGCACAATGTATACCCTAGTGCTGTCTGTCAGCGCCGCTCCGCCGCCTCCTCCGCATCGCCGCTACCCGCCCTCGTCCCTTCCCTCCAATCAGCGGGAGGAAAGGGACACGGGAGGGTAGCGGCGATGCGGAGGAGGCGGCGGAGCGGCGCTGACAGACAGCACTAGGGTAAACATTGTGCTGGCGACACGCTGCGTGTCGCCAGCACTGCGGGGGTATAGCGGCGAGCAGGGGGGTCTTTGAGGCACACGGTGGGGCAACAGAGGCTGGTGTTAGTGTGCCCAACCAGCCTCTGTGCCATACTAGCATAATGCAATGCCACCTCGGGTTCTCTTTAAGGATACAGGTGCTTTTTAAGTGTAGTTCACTAATCAGTTGGCTATGAGCTTAAATGAGATATTCACATAGACACAAAGGAACTCAAAGACACTGGGAGCCTGTTCTGGTGTATTATGGTTATTTTAGAATCCAACAGCAATATAGTCTAAAGTACTCAAGTCTCGGTTGCCAGTCTAGCCACCACTCTCTGCACATGGGGGAACTAGCTAGCAAGCTTGTTATGCTTGCTAGCTAGTCATCCAAAATATACACATATATTTTTTCATACTTTTTGTATGTGTCTATCATTACATTTATTTCCATAGACAGTTACTGTGCAGTAGCTGTATTAACAGCATGTGGAGAAAATCTGCAGCCAACTCTGCACTCTGGTCTTATGGTCTTTGCCAGACACATTTCAATATGTACTAACTAAACTCAATATACAGCTAAGAGAAATACGGAGGTCACCCACAGGGAAGGAAGAGAGATGAACCATTAAAATATTTAAAAGGAAGATAAGGATGTACTTGCCTCTGAAATAATAATAGCTAATAGTTCAAAGGTTTTATTGAGACTTTTCGCACCAGTTTAAAATGGGATGGAAAGAATAATTTGCTTCAAATGTACCGTATGGTCTCCAAAGTTAAAAGGAACACTATCAAACCATGTATTATAAAATGGCAATGTACAAATAATGTCTAAGTAAATGTGTAAACATTTTCCTACTTTTCATGTTAAATATCAGAGGCAAAAGCTGTTATTCACTGTGTAGATTTTAGCTACGTTTGGAATGTCTCATTTGCATAGGTGAATCTCTGCAGTGTGACATGCTAAGAACAGTGTAATATTGAAGCAGAGTTATATGAAAAGCCAGTCGTCTGGTTTTAGATACTATTGCAGTTGTTTATGATGCACATAAGTCACATTTCCTCTGCTTTCTGCAGACAGCTCACAGAGACACAGCAGCTTCAGCTGCTGAGAGCTTTCTCTCACACACAGGCCTAACAGATGAAGTGTGAGGGAATTACTCCTTCCCCTTATAGTTCGCTATGCCGTCAGAAAGAATTGACGACACTGAGGTGTGAAAGAAATTTGATAACAGAAAACAAAGGTAAAAGCATTTAAATGTATACACCAGTGCTTAACAGCACTTCCTAAACTTATCCTATCTAAATTGAAAAAAAAATGTTAATCGATAGTGTTCCTAAAAAAAATAAAAAAAGATTATTTTACTAATACACTAATGCTCCATATACAAATCGTTTTGCAGGCAGACCTTCTGCTTCTTCAGGTCCTTCTGTGCTAATAGCTGCTAATTGCTGGTTATAAATGAGCATATGAATTCTGTGAAATTTTGAATGTAAAATTTTAGCTGAGAATGTGGGATTTATGGAATATATATATATATATATATATACACATACACACACATATATATCTCGAAACTCCAATTTTAGGTTTGTGAACCTAGAACGTGAACTTCCGCAAAAGTTTCCGAACCTGCAAACTTGCCGAACCACAATAGACTTCAATGGGCAGGCGAACTTTTAAAACTACAAACACTAATTCTGGGCACTAAAGTGATGGAGAAGATGTTTCAAGGGGTCTAACACCTGTAGGGGGGCATGGTGGAGTGGGATATACGCCAAAAGTCCCGGGGAAAAAGCCGGATTTGATGCACAGCAGGGTTTAAGGGCAAAAATCACACTGCATTGCTAAATTGGAGGCCTTTAAAGTGCTTTAAAACATCTTGCATGTGTATACATCAATCAGGTAGTGTAATTAGTGTACTGCTTCACACTGACAGACTAAACTCACTGTGTAACACACCGCAAACAGCTGTTTGTGTAGTGATGACTGTGCTGGACTGGTGCGCACCATGCCGAGAGTGCAGGCGATGGCGGTTTTCAAGCCCATATGGTCGGGCTGAGGTAGCTCAATGACAGAACAGCAGCGACTGAGTGTCTAGCTGATCGAATTTGGTCTGTCCACAAAGAAGCAATGACTTTATCTTCTTGGGTCAGGTGTGCCCCCCAACCCCAACACACTCCTTTAGTTGGTCATTGCTTCATTGTGATACGCGGCAAGGTAATGATCATGAAGGGGAATTGACACATGTACATGCCTTTTGTTTTTTTTGTTGAAGCCGCAGTGCAGCCAGAAAAATTAGGCAGGCATGTACACCCACCAGAAAAATTAGTATAAAAATTCAGAAATCTACCTGGAGTCCTGAACCCTGTTGGTGGTGGTGGAGAAGGCAGTCAAGCGGCCTGCAGGCAGAGATGCTGTGTGGGGACTAACTTAGTCTTGGGGCAGGCAGTCACACGGTGTGTAGACAGAGATGCTGTGTGTTGGGACTGTCTTTGGGCAGGCCTGACCGTGCTTTGCAGACCAGGCATCCGTGGTCAGATGGACCCTTGACCCAACGCTGTGTGCCAGAGATGACACCACTTGCCTTTCAACATCACGGTACAGTTTGGGTATCGCCTTTTTTGATAAATAATTGCATGATGGTATCTTACACTGTGGTGTGTGGCTCTGCTTTTGTGTGCTGCTTTTCCTCAGGTGGTCATCCCATTGCAGTTTCTGCTTTGTAATCATGTGCCTTCGTAAGGTAGTTGACCCTACTCGGATCTTGGTCTTTTTATGGCTCAATTTTCTTTGGCATAGAGTAAAGATGGCATTGCTCTCATCTGAGGCAGACACACAAAAAATGTCCACACTGCTGAGCCCTGGGATGATGGCACTTTGGTGATGGCTGCCGACGGAGTGTTAAGTGGGGTGCCAGAATCAGAGCAGGAGGAGGAAGATATGTCACGCTTCCATGCGGAAGCTGAGGAAGATGAGGTGTTCTGTGTTAAATAGTCAACTACGTCCTAAAAATATTGGGGGTTGATGGCACGTGCCTTCTTCTGAATACTGTACTTTGGTCGAGGGCTGCACGAAATCACGACAGCATGACCTCAAACAGACCTGCCAGGTGGCCTGCCTCTTGCTCTGCCTCTGCCTCTTGTTTTGTCCATATTGGGGGGATGAAGGGAAAGGTATGCACTGACTTGACTAATACAATGTGCGATTACACAGGTGCAGTGAAAAGGTTGCAGTGACTGCTAGTACAACATAGTGCGGTCACACAGGTGCAGTGAAAAGGTGAATGCTGAACAACAATGTGCGGTCAGTCACAGGTGCAGTTACAGGTATGCATGGACTGGTATTACACAATACAATGTGCAGCTGTCACACACACAGATGGAGTAAAAGGTATGCAGTGACTGCTGGTATATAATACAATGTGCGGTCAGTTACAGGTATGCACGGACTGGTATTACACAATGCAATGTGCAGCTGTCACACACACAGGTCCAGTGCCAGTGAAAGGTATACACTGAATGTGCTGGGCCTGGCACAGTATAGCAGTTAGCAAGGGCCAGCTGCGACACACAGGACTGTATAATGCAGTGTCAGTGCCAGTGGCACACAAAAAAAACCACTTCACAAGAACATTAGCTCTGAAAAGAGCTCTTTTTGTGGTGCTTTTCAACAACAAATATCAGCTAGGAGCAAGCTACAAGAGCCTAACTAAGCTTTTCCTATCTCTGCAGCAGGTTCCTCTCCCTTCTCTCACTAGCAGCAGCAGGCAGAGTGAGATCATGGCTGATGCTGCTGCCTTATATAAAGGAGGGGGGGGGGCTCCTGGAGGGAGTGTAGCCTGTTTGGCTGCCAAGCGTCTGCTGACTGTGATGTAGAGGGTCAAAGCTTAGCCCAATTATGTAGTATAGGGGGCGGGTCGAACACGCATAAACCAGCAATGTTCGCGCAAACAAGTTTGCCGGTGAACCGTGCGGGAAAACTCTCTCTCTCTCTCTCTCTCTGTCTCTCTCTCTCTCTCTATATATATATACACTGTATATATATATATATATATATATATTTATTTACATTTTGGCACATTACTGCCACAAACATGAATCAATTTTATTGGAATTCCACATGAAAGACCAATACAAAGTGGTATACATGTGAGAAGTGGAATGAAAATCATGCATGATTCCAAACATTTTTTACAAATAACTGCAAAAGTATTCGGCCCCCTTGAAGTTTTCCACATTTTGTCACATGAATCAATTTTATTGGAATTCTATATGAAAGACCAATACAAAGTAGTGTACATGGGAGAAGTGGAACAAAAATCATACATTATTCCAAACATTTTGTACAATAAATAACTGCAAAGTGGCGTGTGCGTAATTATTCAGCCCCCTGAGTCAATACTTTGTAGAACCACCTTTTGCTGCAATTAGAGCTGCCAGTCTTTTAGTGCATGTCTCTACCAGCTTTGCACATCTAGAGACTGAAATCCTTTCCTATTCTTCTTTGCAAAACAACTCCAGGTCAGTCAGATTAGATGGACAGCATTTGTGAACAGCAGTTTTCAGATCTTGCCACAGATTCTTGATTGGATTTAGATCTGGACTTTGGCAGGGCCATTCTAACACATGGATATGTTTTGTTTTAAACCATTCCATTGTTGCCCAGGCTTTATGTTTAGGGTCGTTGTCCTGCTGGAAGGTGAACCTCCACCTGAGTCTCAAGTCTTTTGCAGACTCCAAGAGGTTTACTTCCAAGATTGCCCTGTATTTGACTCCATCCATCTTCCCATCAACTCTGACTAGCTTCCCTGTCCCTGCTGAAGAGAAGCACCCCCAGAGCATAATGCTGCAACCACCATATTTGACAGTGGGGATGGTGCGTTCAAAGTGATGTGCAGTGTGTTTTCCACCACACATAGCGTTTTGCATTTTGGCCAAAAAGTTCCATTTTGGTCTCATCTGACCAGAGCGCCTTCTTCCACATGGTTGCTGTGTCCCCCACTTGACTTGTGGCAAACTGAAAACTGGACTTCGTATGCTTTTCTGTTAACAATGGCTTTCTTCTTGCCACTCTTACATAAAGGCCAATTTTGTGCAGTGCATGACTAATAGTTGCCCTATGGACAGATTCCCCCACCTGAGCTGTAGATCTCTGCAGTTAGTCCAGAGTCACTATGGGTCTCTTGATTGCATTTCTGATCAGCGCTCTCCTTGTTCGGTCTGTGAGTTTAGGTGGTCAGCCTTGTCTTGGTAGGCTTACAGTAGTGTCATACTCCTTCCATTTCTGAAAGATGGCTTGAACAGTGCTCCGTGGGATGTTTAAGGCTTTGGAAATCTTTTTGTAGCCTAAGCCTGCTTTAAATTTCTCAATAACTTTATCTCTGACCTGTCTGGTGTGTTATTTGGACTTCATGGTGTTGTTGCTCCCAGTATTCTCTTTGACAACCTCTGAGGCCATCACAGAACAGCTGTATTTGTACTGACATTAGATTACACACAGGTGCACTCTATTTAGTCATTAGCACTCATCAGGCAATGTATATGGGCAACTGACTGTACTCAGACCAAAGGGGGCTGAATAATTACGCACACCCCACTTTGCAGTTATTTATTTGTAAAAAAATGTTTGGAATCATGTATGATTTTAATTCCACTCCTCACTCCGAGTGGGCCGAACCTCCGATTTTAGGTTCGCGAACCGGGTTCGCGAACTTTCGCGTAACGTTCGGTTTGCGTTAAAGTTCGCGAACCGCAATAGACCTCAAAGGGGATGCGAACTTTGAAAAAAAAAAATTATGCTGGCCACAAAACTGATGGAAAAGATGTTTCAAGGGGTCTAACACCTGGAGGGGGGCATGGCGGAGTGAGATACATGCCAAAAGTCCCGGGGAAAAATCTGGATTTGACGCAAAGCAGCGTTTTAAGGGCAGAAATCACATTGAATGCTAAATGACAGGCCTAAAGTGCTTTAAAACATAAACATCTTGCATGTGTATACATCAATCAGGTAGTGTAATTAACCTCCTTGGCGGTCTGATTCTTTCCAGATTTTAGGGTCTAAAAGTGGTGCAATTTTTTTCCACTCTTTCAGACCCTAAAACTTGAAAAAAATCATTCTGGCAGGGAGATCTGCAGCAAAAAAAAAAAAAAAAGTACCTTCCTGGGCTCCTGTGCTGCAGTTCTCTCTTTGCCCACAAGATGGCGCTAATATACATATAAACGAACTTCTCTATATTTCTCTAATATAGAGAAGTTCGTTTTCAATATTAGCCCCGCCCCCGATGACGTCACGCTGCCACCACCGCTCTGCTGCTGCCACCACGGCTGCGCTGCTCCAACTGGCTGCTGGGTCCCCGGAAGAATAGCGGGGACATGGGGGATCCCGGCGGCCAGGGAAAGACCCCACACTGCCGGGGAGAGAGGCTGGAGTCCCGCTGCGCAGCGAGATCGCGCGCGGGACTCCAAAACTACAGGTAAAGCTCTGCAATGCCTACCCCGACCTGAGCTCGGGATCACCGCTAACAGCTTATTTTTTCTACCCCGAGCTCAGGTCGGGAAAACCGGCAAGGAGGTTAAGGTACTGCTTTACACTGACACACCAAACTCACCGTGTAACGCACCGCAAACAGCTGTTTGTGTAGTGATGGCCGTGCTGGACTGGTGCGCACCATGGTGAGAGTGCAGGTTTTGGTGGCTTTACAGCCCATATGGTCGCCTGGCTGATGTAGCTGAATGACAGAACAGTGACTGTCCAGCTGATCAAATGTGGTCTGACCACAATGAAGCAACGACCTTATTATCTTTTGTGTGCCCCCCGAGACACTCATCTAGGCGCCGGTCATTGCTTCATTGTGATACGCAAGCCCCTTCACCACGGCAAGGTAATGATCACGAAGGGGAATGGGCGCATGTACATGCCTTTTCTTTTGTTGTTGCAGCTGCCCGCAGTGCAGCCAGAAAAATTAGGCAGTCATGTACACGCACCAGATAAATTATTACAGCGGCCGCTGCTAGCAGCGGCCTAAAAAATTCAGCAATCCGCCTGGAGTCCCGGACCCTGTTGGTGGTGGCGGAGAAGGTAGTCAAGCAGCCTGCAGGCAGACATGCTGTGTGGAGGGACTGGGAGCGACTTAGTCTTCTTGGGGCAGCCCAGGCAGCCAGTCACACGGCGTGCAGGCAGAGATGCCTGACTTAGTCTTGGGGCGGGCAGCAGCCCTCCGGGATCCATGCCTCATTCATTTTGATAAAGGTGAGGTACTTAACACTTTTGTGACTTAGGCGACTTCTCTTCTCTGTGACAATGCCTCCAGCTGTGCTGAAGGTCCTTTCTGACAGGACGCTTGCGGCAGGGCAGGAGAGAAGTTGGATGGCAAATTGGGACAGCTCTGGCCACAGGTCAAGCCTGCGCACCCAGTAGTTCAAGGGTTCCTCATCGCTGTTCACAGCAGTGTCTACATCCACACTTAAGGCCAGGTAGTCGGCTACCTGCCGTTCCAGGCGTTGGTGGAGGGTGGATCCGGAAGGGCTACGGCGAGGCGTTGGACTAAAGAACGTCCGCATGTCCGACATCACCATGAGATCGCTGGAGCGTCCTGTCTTTGACTGCGTGGACACGGGAGGAGGATTAGTGGCAGTGGTACCTTGCTGGCGTTGTGCTGTCACATCACCCTTAAAGGCATTGTAAAGCATAGTTGACAGCTGGTTCTGCATGTGCTGCATCCTTTCCACCTTCCGGTGAGTTGGTAACAGGTCCGCCACTTTGTGCCTGTACCGAGGGTCTAGTAGTGTGGCCACCCAGTACAGCTCATTCCCCTTGAAGTTTTTTATACGGGGGTCCCTCAACAGGCAGGACAGCATAAAAGACGACATCTGCACAAAGTCGGATCCAGTACCCTCCATCTCCTCTTGCTCTTCCTCAGTGACGTCAGGTAAGTCAACCTCCTCCCCCAGCCGCGAACAATACCACGGGAAGGTTGAGCAGCACAAGCCCCTTGCGACGCCTGCTGCGGTTGTTCTCCTGCCGCTGTCCCCTCCTCCTCCTCCCCCAAAGAAACACCTTGCTCATCATCCTCTGAGTCTGACTCGTCTTCTGCACACGACTTCTCTTCTTCCTCCTCCTCCCCCCTCTGTGCTGCCGCAGGTGTTGAGGAAACAGCTGGGTCTGATGAAAATTGGTCCCATGCCTGTTCCTGCCGTAACGGTTCCTGGTCACGCTCATTCACAGCTTCATCCGCCACTCTACGCACAGCACGCTCCAAGAAGTAAGCGTAAGGAATTAAGTCGCTGATGGTGCCTTCACTGCGGCTCACCAGGTTGGTCACCTCCTCAAACGGCCGCATGAGCCTGCATGCATTTTTCATCAGTGTCCAGTTGTCGGGCCAGAACATCCGCATCTTCCCAGACTGTTTCATTCTACTGTAGTTGTAGAGGTAGTGGGTCACGGCTTTCTTCTGTTCTAGCAGGCGGGAGAACATGAGCAGGGTCGAGTTCCAGCGAGTCGGGCTATCGCAAATGAGGCGTCTCACCGGCATGTTGTTTTTGCGCTGAATTTCCGCAAAGCGTGCCATGGCTGTGTAAGACCGCCTCAAATGCCCACAGAACTTCCTGGCCTGCTTCAGGACATTCGCTAAGCCAGGGTACTTTGCCACAAATCTTTGAACCACTAGATTCATGACATGTGCCATGCAGGGTATGTGTGTCAGCTTCCCCATATGCAAAGCGGCAAGCAGATTGCTGCCGTTGTCGCACACCACGTTGCCTATCTCCAGGTGGTGCGGGGTCAGCCACTCATCCACCTGTTTCTTAAGAGCAGCCAGGAGAGCTGCTCCAGTGTGACTCTCCGCTTTGAGACAAGACATGTCTAAGATGGCGTGACACCGTCTTACCTGGCATGCAGCATAGGCCCTGCGGAGCTGGGGCTGTGTAGCTGGAGAGGAGAACTGCCACTCAGCCAAGGAGGAGGAGGACAGCGAAGAGCATGTAGCAGGAGGAGAGGAGGTGGCAGGAGGCCTGCCTGCAAGCCGTGGAGGTGTCACAATTTGGTCCGCTGCGCCCTGCTTGCCATCGTTCACCACCAGGTTCACCCAATGGGCTGTGTAGGTAATGTAGCGGCCCTGCCCGTGCTTGGCAGACCAGGCATCCGTGGTCAGGTGTACCCTTGACCCAACGCTCTTCGCAAGAGATGACACCACTTGCCTCTCAACTTCACGGTGCAGTTGGGGTATGGCCTTTCTCGAAAAATAAGTGCGGCCTGGCATCTTCCACTGCGGTGCTCCGATGGCCACAAATTTACGGAAGGCCTCAGAGTCCACCAGCCGGTATGGTAACAGCTGCCGAGCTAACAGTTCCGCCACGCCAGCTGTCAGACGCCGGGCAAGGGGGTGACTGGCCGAAATTGGCTTCTTCCGCTCAAACATTTCCTTCACGGACACCTGACTGCTGCTGTGGGCAGAGGAGCAGGAACCGCTCAAGGGAAGAGGCGGAGTGGAGGAGGGTGCCTGTGAAGGTGGAAGGGAGAAAGCGGCAGAAGCAGATAATGCACCTGATGGAGGAGGAAGAGGAGAAGGAGGGTGGCTTTGCTTTTGTGTGCTGCTGCTGCTTTTGCTCAGGTGGCCATCCCATTGCTGTTTGTGCCTTTTCTCCAGGTGCCTTCGTAAGGCACTTGTCCCTACGTGAGTGTTGGCCTTTCCACGGCTCAATTTTTGTTGGCAGAGCGAACAGATGGCTTTGGTCCGATCTGAGGCACACACATTAAAAAATTTCCACACCGCTGAGCCACCCTGGGATGTGGGCACTATGGGGACCTCAGCAGCTGATGCTGAAGGGCAAGTTAGCTGGCTGTACATAGGTGGCGATACATGGTGCCGGACTCTGCCACCAGCTGTTTCTGACGAAGAGCTGCCCCAGCTTCTTTCAGCAACTTCTCTCCTCCTACTACTCTCTGACTCCCCCTCTGAACTGTCCCCCTCTTCATCTCCTCTATTGGGAACATACAGAGGATCCCTATCATCATCATCATCGTAGTCATCCTGCCCAGCTTCGCTTGACTTAGAAAAATCCAAACATGCACCATCAGTAGGTCCTTCATCCTCCTTACATGTTACATCCATAGTGTTGCCGCGTAACGCAGACATATGAGCTGGTGAAAATTCATCTGGCTGTAACAACAATGGCTGTGCATCAGTGATTTCACCACTAAATAATTCTTGCGAAGTGTCAAATGCAGCGGAAGTGGTGCTAGTAGTAGCGCTGGTGGCTGAGCAAGATGAGGTGTTCTGTGTCGCTAAATACTCAACCACGTCCTGACAATCTTGGGACGTGATGGGACGTGCCTTCTTCCGAGCACTGTACTGTGGGCCAGGTCCACACGCAATTACATTTACACGACCTCGCGCAGACCTGCCGGGTGGCCTTCCTCTGGCTCTGGCACTACCTCTTTCTCTACCTGTTTTGTCCATATCGGGTATGCACGGAGTGGTATATCACACTGCCTGCACTCACGTAGGTAGGTGGGTTCACTTAACTGCACAGGTATGCGCACTGATGCGGTGGGTTCACTGAACAGAACAGGTATACAGTGGCGGGTTCACAGAACAGGTATGCAGTGGCAGGTTCACTGAACACAACAGGTATGCAGTGGCGGGTTCACTAAACAGGTATACAGTGGCGGGTTCACTGAACAAAACAGGTATGCAGTGGTGGGTTCACAGCACAGGTATGCAGTGGTGGGTTCACTAAACAGGTATACAGTGGCGGGTCCACTGAACAGAACAGGTATGCAGTGGCGGGTTCACAGCACAGGTATGCAGTGGTGGGTTCACAGCACAGGTATGCAGTGGTGGGTTCACTGAACACAACAGGTATGCAGTGGCGGGTTCACTAAACAGTACAGGTATACAGTGGCGGGTTTACTGAACACAACAGGTATGCAGTGGCGGGTTCACTAAACAGTACAGGTATACAGTGGCGGGTTCACTGAACACAACAGGTATGCAGTGGCGGGTTCACTGAACAGGTATACAGTGGCGGGTTCACTGAACAGAACAGGTATGCAGTGGTGGGTTCACAGAACAGGTATGCAGTGGTGGGTTCACAGCACAGGTATGCAGTGGTGGGTTCACAGCACAGGTATGCAGTGGTGGGTTCACTAAACAGGTATACAGTGGCGGGTCCACTGAACAGAACAGGTATGCAGTGGCGGGTTCACTGAACACAACAGGTATGCAGTGGCAGGTTCACAGAACAGGTATGCAGTGGTGGGTTCACTGAACACAACAGGTATGCAGTGGCGGGTTCACTAAACAGTACAGGTATACAGTGGCGGGTTCACTGAACACAACAGGTATGCAGTGGCGAGTTCACTGAACAGGTATACAGTGGCTGGTTCACTGAACAGAACAGGTATGCAGTGGTGGGTTCACAGAACAGGTATGCAGTGGTGGGTTCACAGCACAGGTATGCAGTGGTGGGTTCACTAAACAGGTATACAGTGGCGGGTCCACTGAACAGAACAGGTATGCAGTGGCGGGTTCACTGAACACAACAGGTATGCAGTGGCGGGTTCACAGAACAGGTATGCAGTGGCAGGTTCACTGAACAGGTATGCAGTGGTCGGTTCACAGCACAGGTATGCAGTGGTGGGTTCACAGAACAGGTATGCAGTGGTGGGTTCACAGAACAGGTATGCAGTGGTGGGTTCACAGCACAGGTATGCAGTGGTGGGTTCACAGCACAGGTATGCAGTGGTGGGTTCACAGCACAGGTATGCAGTGGTGGGTTCACAGCACAGGTATGCAGTGGTGGGTTCACAGCACAGGTATGCAGTGGTGGGTTCACAGCACAGGTATGCAGTGGTGGGTTCGCAGAACAGGTATGCAGCCAGACAGGAACAAGTTAAGCCTAACTAATCTTTCCCTGAGAGACAGTCTGCAGCAGCTCGCCCTACTCTCACTAACGCAGGCAGCACACGAGTGACCGTAATGGCCGCCGCTGCCTGCCTTATATAAGGGGGGGTGGGGCTCCAGGGGCTAGTGTAGCCTAATTGGCTACACTGGGCCTGCTGACTGTGATGTAGAGGGTCAAAGTTGACCCTCCATGTGCATTATGGGGCGAACCGAACTTCCGCAAAGGTTCGCCTGCGGGACGCGAACGCGAACCACTGAAGTTCGCATGGAACCGTTCGCAGGCGAACCGTTCGGCCCAACTCTACTTCTCACGTGTACACCACTTTGTATTGGTCTTTCATTAGAAATTCCAATAAAAGTTATTCATGTTTGTGGCAGTAATGTGACAAAATGTGGAAAACTTCAAGGGGGCCGAATACTTTTGCAAGCCACTGTATATATAAACAGCAATTGACAAGTCACAGACTATTTATATCATGCTTTCTTTTCTCTTGTTGGACTCAAAGTACTAGAGCTGCAGCCACTAGGGCACATTCTACAGTTGGTAGCAGTGTTAGGAAGTCTTGCCAAGGTCTCCTTAACCTCTTGAGGTTGCGCAGCTTTAACAGTTTATTACTCAACCAAGAAACGTACTCCTCAAATGCTTCTTGGCTCCTTTCTGCCCACCAACAGGGATCTGATTGCTGCTGCAATATTTTTAAATACATTTTTGTGTTTTATTTTGTATTAAAAATTGTATTTTTTCTAATTTCCTTTCCTCTCTTGCCCTGAGATCCAACACTGTAATCACCTCTCATAAACATCAGCCTACGTGAGGGATCTGATTGTGAGCCACTCCAGGGGACAGCCAAGTGATAGAGCTGTCCCCAGTACAACACTGCACTAGATCGCAGCACTGTACAAAAGAAAATAACAGTTTTTTTGTCCCCCAACAGCCTGCCAGCTCCGATCGCAGCTGGCAGGCTGTTTAAAAAGCGGAGCTTCATAACTCAGCGGGGATGCGCGCGCATGTGCACCCACATTCCCTGCTAATCTCTGCCTACAGGACGTGACACTAATCGGCGTTACAGAGGAGTAAAAAGAGGAGTCCGCACACAGGCTTGCCAGGACAATGTGCAGTCCCATCACACACTTGCAATAAATTTCCGACCTGCAAGGCCGACGATCGTTTCGGGTCCACTTTATGAGGTGACATGTGACATGATCAGATAAACATGCACAGTGACATTGTGGTTAGCACACTTGCCTTGCAGCGCTGGGTCCCTGGTTTGAATACCAGGCAGGGCGCTATCTGCACGGAGTTTGTATGTTCTCCCCATTTCTGCATGGGCTTCCTCTGGGTACTCTGGTTTCCTCCCACATCCCTAAAACATAGAGATAAGTTATTTGGCTTGCTCCCAAATTGGCCCTAGACGATACATACACTACATGATGCATATATAAACATTCGATTGTGAGCCCTTCTGAGGGACAGTTAAGTGACAAGACAATATACTTTGTACAGCGCTGTGGAAGTTGTTGGCGCTATATAAATACTAAATAATAATATTAATGACCAGACTCTTTTTTCTTTTTTATCCTTTTGCTGAATGAGAAATTTTGCTGATTGAGAATTATATAAATTATAATTATTAGGCATGCAAGTGATAGCTTCTCTCTCTTGTCAGTACATTGTTGGGAACATAGTAAATCACGCGGATAGAAAATGATAGCCATAAAAGTTTTCATAGCAGAATACAACTTCTGATGGTGGGGGAAGGGATAGAAAAAGGTTAAAAGTTCTTGTATTTTAACTCTGGGACACGTAATAGGCTGCCATTGAGCAGAGACTATAAAACATTTAATCTACTTTGTAATTCTTTAAATATAAAATAAAATCATGGGATATCTAAAAAGATAATTTTAGTAGTAGTGGGATAAATATATAATACAATTGTTTATCTCATCAGTTTATTTTCACTTCGGGTTCACTTTAAAAGGAACCCGAGGTGAGAGACCTACGGAAGCTGCCATATTTATTACCTATTAAACAACACCAGTTGCCTGGCAGTCCTGCAGATATTTCTGGTCAGTAGTTTCTAAATCACACACCTGAAACAAGCATGCAACTAATCTTGTCAGATCTGTCATAGACATCTGCATGCTTGTCCAGGGCTGAGAATCATTAGCCAGGCAATGTGCACTATTTGAAAGGAAATTAACATGTCAGCCTCCATTTCTTTCTCACCTGGGGTTGCCTTTAAGCTCAGTACAAATGCTAGATGAATGTCGCATATCAGGGATCGGGAGCCGATCCCTGGGGTGACATGACTGGACAGAGACTGTAAAGACAAGTCGCTAGAATGCAGGATAGCGATGTGTTCTGTTGCTTTATTGGGGGGGGGGGAGGGCTGACGGAGCACTGACTCACTTCATGCAAGAACGGGGTAAGTGGGGGGAACAATGCTCCCAGCCAGGCAGATTACTGGCCGAGGGGGTCGAGGGCTGCTGTACACATGCTAGATTCTTAGCAGAGGTGGTCATTATCCACCACCATTGCTTTGTTTTATCTAGTGTGTTGTATGGGTCTTTAAGATAAGCAAGTCAGGATACTGCACCATCTCTGTTTTGCTTGTAGCTGTTGTAGCCAAAATTGTGACAAATGTAGTATGTCTTTTTGTTTCAGGAGGATCCAAGCAGCTATTACTGGGCATGTGTAAGAGATTCCTGTGCTTGTGATGAAGGAGGAGACTGTGATTGCCTTTGCACTGCAATAGCCGCCTATGCCCAGGTGTGCCTTTCTCACTGCATCTGTGTTGAGTGGAGAACTCCACGGCTTTGTCGTAAGTGTTTTAAATTTACCATGCCAAAATAAAAAAAATAAAACCAGATAATAATCAATGTTTTGATTCAAAGGGTAGTTTTCAGTAGCAGTGAAATCACTAATGCCTGAACAACACACTAAGACTCTTGGTTTTCCTGAGCTGGAAATCATCTGAGAAAAGATTTATCAAAGACAGCAGTCTATGTACAGATCTAAACACCCCATCAATTTAACAGCTTACTCATCAGAGTTCTCAAATAAAAACTTTTTGTCTGAAATTAGAATTGTGTTGCCTCTTGTAGAGGTACGACAGGACCCAGCACAGGATTTCACACTGCGTAAAGTGTGAATGCCCCCTAGGGCTATCATTATGTTTGCAATGGCATGCAGTGGTCAATGCAAAGCGGTAAGCGTAAAGGGGCCTAAACATTTGATCACATCACCAAAAGCAGTTGAGTTGCATGAGTCAGTTTCAGGCTCTGTGGGTGTGACTGCTGCTGGTTGGATCACACTGTCCTGTCGTTTGGATTGCAAGGGGGGAACCTATGGCTCAGTAAAAAAAACAGTGCCTGGGCTCCTGACTGGGTACTTTGAAAGTGATTATTTAACACCAACGATTTTCTATAATAATACAAACCGGGACAGATTTACCATATGGCACTGTAGGCACATGCCTACAGGCACTTGATGATGGAATGGCGGCTCACTCCACTCCCTGAGTGCTTCTCTCCCTCTCTCCCAATGCAGAGACCTGATGAAAGTATAAATGAAAGGTAACTCACCCGCCTCTCTGCGTTCCACTGATTAGATCTCCCCTCAGTCAGGGGAAGCTGTAGCTACTTAACCACTTCCCGACCGCCGTATATACAATTGGCGGCCGGGAAGTGCACCCCGCAAGGACCGCCGTATAGACAAATGGCGGCGGTCCTTGTAGGGGCATGGGCAGAGCGATCGCGTCATCCGTGACGCGATCCTCCGCCTCCGCCTGGCGCCGCTCACCCGCCGCAACATCCCGCCGGCCATACGGAAGCGCCGGCGGGATGTTAACCCGACGATCGCCGCATACAAAGTGTATAATACACTTTGTAATGTTTACAAAGTGTATTATACAGGCTGCCTCCTGCCCTGGTGGTCCCAGTGTCCGAGGGACCACCAGGGCAGGCTGCAGCCACCCTAGTCTGCACCAAGCACACTGATTTTTCCCCCCCTCCTGCCCCAGATCGCCCACAGCACCCATCAGACCCCCCCCCCCCTGCCCACCCCCCAGACTCCTGTTTGCACCCAATCACCCCCCTAATCACCCATCAATCACTCCCTGTCACTATCTGTCAACGCTATTTTTTTTTTATCCCCCCCCTGCCCCCTGCTCCCTCCTGATCACCCCCCCACCCCTCAGATTCTCCCCAGACCCCCCCCCAGACCCCCCCCCCCCCCCCCATGTACTGTATGCATCTATCCCCCCTGATCACCTGTCAATCACCTGTCAATCACCTGTCAATCACCCGTCAATCACCCCCTGTCACTGCCACCCATCAATCAGCCCCTAACCTGCCCCTTGCGGGCAATCTGATCACCCCCCCACACCAATAGATCGCCCGCAGATCCGACATCAGATCACCTCCCAAATCCATTGTTTACATCTATTCTCTCCTCTAAACACCCACTAATTACCCATCAATCACCCCCTATCACCACCTGTCACTTTTACCTATCAGATCAGACCCTAATCTGCCCCTTGCGGGCACCCAATCACCCGCCCACACGCTCAGATTGCCCTCTGACCCCCCCTTATCAATTCACCAGTGCATTAATTACATCTGTTCTTCCCTGTAATAACCCACTGATCACCTGTCAATCACCTGCCAATCACCTATCACCCATCAATCACCCCCTGTCACCCCCTGTCACTGCCACCCATCAATCAGCCCCTAACCTGCCCCTTGCGGGCAATCTGATCACCCACCCACACCATTAGATCGCCCGCAAACCCGCCGTCAGATTACCTCCCAAATGTATTGTTTACATCTGTTATCTTCTCTAAACACCCACTAATTACCCATCATTCACCCATCAATCACCCCCTATCACCACCTTTCACTGTTACCTATCAAATCAGACCCTAATCTGCCCCTTGCGGGCACCCAATCACCCGCCCACACGCTCAGATTGCCCTCAGACCCCCCCTTATCAATTCGCCAGTGCATTAATTACATCTGTCCTTCTCTGTAATAACCCACTGATCACCTGTCAATCACCTATCACCCATCAATCACCCCCTGTCACTGCCACCCAACAATCAGCCCCTAACCTGCCCCTTGCGGGCAATCTGATCACCCACCCACACCAATAGATCGCCCGCAGATCCGACATCAGATCACCACCCAAGCGCAGCGTTTACATCTATTCTCTCCTCTAAACACCCACTAATTACCCATCAATCACCCATCAATCACCCCCTATCACCACCTGTCACTGTTACCCATCAGATCAGACCCTAATCTGCCCCTTTGCGGGCACCCAATCACCCGCCTACACGCTCAGATTGCCCTCAGACCCCCCCTTATCAATTCGCCAGGGCATTATTTACATCTGTCCTTCCCTGTAATAACCCACTGATCACCTGTCAATCACCCATCAATCACCCCCTGTCACTGCCACCCATCAATCACCCCCTGTCACTGCCACCCATCAATCAGCCCCTAACCTGCCCCTTGCGGACAAACTGATCACCAACCCACACCAATAGATCGCCCGCAGATCCGACATCAGATCACCACCCAAGCGCAGTGTTTACATCTATTCTCTCCTCTAAACACCCACTAATTACCCATAATTTACCCATCAATCACCCCCTATCACCACCTGTCACTGTTACCCATCAGATCAGACCCTAATCTTCCCCTTGCGGGCACCCAATCACCCGCCTACACGCTCAGATTGCCCTCAGACCCCCCCTTATCGATTCGCCAGTGCAATATTTACATCTGTTCTCCCCTGTAATAACCCACTGATTACCTGTCAATCACCTATGAATCACCCATCAATCACCCCCTGTCACTGCCACCCATCAATCACCCGCTGTCACTGTCACCCATCAATCAGCCCCTAACCTGCCCCTTGCGGGCAATCTGATCACCCACCCACACCAATAGATCGCCCGCAGATCCGACGTCCGATCACCTCCCGAGTGCAGTGTTTACATCTGTTCTCTACCCTAAACACCCACTAATTACCCATCAATCACCCCCTGTCACTGCTACCTATCAGATTAGACCCCTATCTGCCCCTAGGGCACTCAATCACCCGCCCACACCCTCAGAATGCCCTCAGACCCCAGCCCTGATCACCTCGCCAGTGCATTGCTTGCATCTCCCCCTTTAATCACACCTTGAGACACCCATCAATCACCTCCTGTCACCCCCTAGCACACCTACACATCAGATCAGGCCCTAATTTGCCCCGTGTGGGCTCCTGATCACTCGGCCAAACCCTCAGATCCCCCTCAGACCCCCTTCCGATCACCTCCCCAGTGCATTGATTGCATCTATTTTCCCCTCTAACCACCCCCTGAGACACCCATCAATCACCTCCTGTCACCCCCCTAGCACTCCTATCCATCAGATCAGGCCCAATACAACCTGTCATCTAAAAGGCCACCCTGCTTATGACCGGTTCCACAAAATTCGCCCCCTCATAGACCACCTGTCATCAAAATTTGCAGATGCTTATACCCCTGAACAGTCATTTTGAGACATTTGGTTTCCAGACTACTCACGGTTTTGGGCCTGTAAAATGCCAGGGCGGTATAGGAACCCCACAAGTGACCCCATTTTAGAAAAAAAGACACCCCAAGGTATTCTGTTAGGTGTATGACGAGTTCATAGAAGATTTTATTTTTTGTCAAAAGTTAGCGGAAATTGATTTTTATTGGTTTTTTTTCACAAAGTGTCATTTTTCACTAACTTGTGACAAAAAATAAAATCTTCTATGAACTCGCCATACACCTAATGGAATACCTTGGGGTGTCTTCTTTCTAAAATGGGGTCACTTGTGGGGTTCCTATACTGCCCTGGCATTTTAGGGGCCCTAAACCGCGAGGAGTAGTCTAGAAAACAAATGCCTCAAAATGACCTGTGAATAGGACGTTGGGCCCCTTAGCGCACCTAGGCTGCAAAAAAGTGTCACACATGTGGTACCGCCGTACTCAGGAAAAGTAGTATAATGTGTTTTGGGGTGTATTTTTACACATGCCCATGCTGGGTGGGAGAAATTTCTATGTAAATGGACAATTGTGTGTAAAAAAATCAAACAATTGTCATTTACAGAGATATTTCTCCCACTTAGCATGGGTATGTGTAAAAATACACCCCAAAACGCATTATACTACTTCTCCTGAGTATACCAACCAGGAGAAAGTGCAGGGAAGAGGAGCTGGCACTCAATGGTGGCTAACTTGCAAGGTGATCCGGAAGAGCTCAGCACGTGCTCTCAGCTGTATTAATTCATGTGCAGTAGAGAAGAAAATAGCGCTGGGCACCAAAACTATGCTTGCTAATTTATTCCAGGATCATACAGACATACAAAGTAGGGGGTAACAAAACGATCAAACAGCCGTTTCGCGGGATAAAAGTTGCCCGCTTCCTCAGAGATCCAAGGATCTCTGAGGAAGCGGGCAACTTTTATCCCGCGAAACGGCTGTTAGATCGTTTTGTTACCCCCTACTTTGTATGTCTGTATGATCCTGGAATAAATTAGCAAGCATAGTTTTGGTGCCCAGCGCTATTTTCTTCTCTACTGCACTTCTCCTGAGTATGGTGGTACCACATGTGTGGCACTTTTTTACACCCTAAGTACGCTAAGGGGCCCAAAGTCCAATGAGTACCTTTAGGATTTCACAGGTCATTTTGCGACATTTGGTTTCAAGACTACTCCTCAGGGTTTAGGGCCCCTAAAATGCCAGGGCAGTATAGGAACCCCACAAATGACCCCATTCTAGAAAGAAGACACCCAAAGGTATTCCGTACGGAGTATGGTGAGTTCATAGAAGATTTTATTTTTTGTCACAAGTTAGCGGAAAATGACACTTTGTGAAAAAAAACAATTAAAATCAATTTCCGCTAACTTGTGACAAAAAAATAAAAACTTCTATGAACTCACCATACTCCTAACGGAATACCTTGGGGTGTCTTCTTTCTAAAATGGGGTCATTAGTAGGGTTCCTATACTGCCCTGGCATTTTAGGGGCCCTAAACCGTGAGGAGTAGTCTTGAAACAAAAATGACCTGTGAAATCCTAAAGGTACTCATTGGACTTTGGGCCCCTTAGTGCAGTTAGGGTGAAAAAAAGTGCCACACATGTGGTATCGCCGTACTCGGGAGAAGTAGTATAATGTGTTTTGGGGTGTATTTTTACACATACCAATGCTGGGTGGGAGAAATACCTCTGTGAATGACAATCTTTTGATTTTTTTTACACACAATTGTCCATTTACAGAGGTATTTCTCCCACCCAGCATGGGTATGTGTAAAAATACACCCCAAAACACATTGTACTACTTCTCCCGAGTACGGCGATACCACATGTGTGGCACTTTTTTGCACCCTAACTGCGCTAAAGGGTCCAAAGTCCAATGAGTACCTTTAGGATTTCACAGGTCATTTTGAGAAATTTCGTTTCAAGACTACTCCTCACGGTTTAGGGCCCCTAAAATGCCAGGGAAGTATAGGAACCCCACAAATGACCCCATTTTAGAAAGAAGACACCCCAAGGTATTCCGTTAGTAGTATAGCGAGTTCATAGAAGATTTTATTTTGTGTCACAAGTTAGCGGAAATAGATTTTAATTGTGTTTTTTCACAAAGCGTCATTTTCCGCTAACTTGTGACAAAAAATAAAATCTTCTATGAACTCACCATACTCCTAACGGAATACCTTGGGGTGTCTTCTTTCTAAAATGGGGTTATTTGTGGGGTTCCTATACTGCCCTGGCATTTTAGGGGCCCTAAACCGTGAGGAGTAGTCTTGAAACGAAATTTCTCAAAATGACCTGTGAAATCCTAAAGGTACTCATTGGACTTTGGGCCCTTTAGTGCAGTTAGGGTGCAAAAAAAGTGCCACACATGTGGTATCACAGTACTCAGGAGAAGTAGTATGATGTGTTTTGGGGTGTATTTTTACGCATACCCATGCTGAGTGGGAGAAAGATCTCTGTAAATGGACAATTGTGTGTAAAAAAAATTAAAAAATTGTCATTTACAGAGATATTTCTCCCACCCAGCATGGGTATGTGTAAAAATACACCCCAAAACACATTATACTACTTCTCCTGAGTATGGCAATACCACATGTGTGGCACTTTTTTGCAGCCTAACTGCGCTAAGGGGTCCAAAGTCCAATGAGCACCTTTAGGCTTTACAGGGGTGCTTACAATTTAGCACCCCCCAAAATGTCAGGACAGTAAACACACCCCACAAATGACCCATTTTGGAAAGTAGACCCTTCAAGGTATTCAGAGAGGGGCATGGTGAGTCCGTGGCAGATTTCATTTTTTTTTTTGTCGCAAGTTAGAAGAAATGGAAACTTTTTTTTTTTTTGTCACAAAGTGTCATTTTCCGCTTACTTGTGACAAAAAATAATATCTTCTATGAACTCATTATGCCTCTCAGTGAATACTTTGGGATGTCTTCTTTCCAAAATGGGGTCATTTGGGGGGTATTTATACTTTCCTGGAATTCTAGCCCCTCATGAAACATGACAGGGGGTCAGAAAAGTCATAGATGCTTGAAAATAGGAAAATTCACTTTTTGCACCATAGTTTGTAAACGCTATAACTTTTACCCAAACCAATAAATATACACTGAATGGGTTTTTTTTTATCCAAAACATGTTTGTCCACATTTTTCGCGCTGCATGTATACAGAAATTTTACTTTATTTGAAAAATGTCAGCACAGAAAGTTAAAAAAATCATTTTTTTGCCAAAATTCATGTCTTTTTTGATGAATATAATAAAAAGTAAAAATCGCAGGAGCAATCAAATAGCACCATAAGAAAGCTTTATTAGTGACAAGAAAAGGAGCCAAAATTCATTTAGGTGGTAGGTTGTATGAGCGAGCAATAAACCGTGAAAGCTGCAGTGGTCTGAATGGAAAAAAAGTGGCCGGTCCTTAAGGGGTAGAAAGCCCTAGGTCCTCAAGTGGTTAATATCTCTAGCTTAACTTAGGTTCCTCTAGCTGCCTAATACTAAGGGGCACCTGTAGCTACATAATATGGAGGCTACTTCTGGTTACCAATCACTAAGGGGCACCTGTAGCTACCCTTGCCGGGCAAGGGAAGTAAGGTAGAAGTGACAGTTGGGCAAGCCAGCACACTTGCAGTGCAGTTTGGTGGGAGTTTGTAGGTTTATGGAGGGTACAATCTAAGATGCCAGGACATCTGTGCCCATAGGCTCCTGTAAGGTAAATCTGGGCCTGGATAAAAATCCATGTTCCAGCGCAGGTCTAGGAAAACAATTATGATTTTAAAACTCATATGCTTTTAGGTGTCACGTGTGTTTTGGAGGCTTTGTGAGTTTATGGCTGTGTGAATGCAGTTGTGGCTATTTGCCCACAGCAAAGGCTTTTTATTTTCCTGAGAAATCTGCATTTTTGAAATTACACGTTTACTGTATATAAGTGCACACAACCACAGATGTTTCAATGCTTATTCACCCATATACAGAAAGGATCACCGCTCTACCTCCTCACCAAAAAGGTGCTGGAAACCAATGCAGCAGACATAGTATGGATAGAGTAGAGTCCGCACACTTCCAGGTTGAAGAGTCCACAAGAGTTTTTTTTATCAATACACAGGTACAGCTAAAACGGCTGACATGTTTCGGACAACAGTCCTTACTTGTAGCCTAACACTTGTGGACTCTTCAACCTGGAAGTGTGCAGACTCTACTCTACCCATTCTTATTCACCCATCCTCCACCATGCTCCAACATGACACAGGTAAGAATTGCAACCAATTTTGTTATCTTAATACAAGACCATTTTTAAAAGATCTAGGCTATGTTCTCCAGCATGTCACACACACACAAAAAAAAAACCATCAAAATAGTAAGGGCCCTTTCACACCAGAGGGCTTTTTCGGCGTTTTAACGCCACGGCCGAAGTTAGCGTTTTCCTAGGTAAAAGGAAAGTCTATAGACTCATTTTACCATTCACACTTAACGCCGCGTTTTGGAGCGTTGCGTTTCAACGCTCAGAGGCGCTTTTTCTGGGCCTACCGCGGCGTTTCTCATTACAATTGATACTAATGTATGGGCGTTAAAACGCCTTAAAAATGCCTTGAAAACGCCAGCAGCCAAAACGCAGCGTTTTGCCTTTTCTCTGATGCCTGTAGTGTGAAAGAGCCCTCAATAAATGAATAAAATAAAAATTGAACAAAAATGGATTATTCTGACGTAAGTGATATGTTTTATGAGTGAAGCAGGTAATACGTTTAGCACTTATCTGGTCTCTTTTTTAAATAAATCCCCCTTCATTTAAATTCACTAGTGAATTTACATGAAAATAACATTGGGATAAAAAGATGTTCACATGAGTTCTATCTTGCTCTGCTGGATGAGCTAATGCTTGCTCTGTTAAGATGGGCTGTTCTACCAGAGAGTAGTTCACAGCGAACAAGGGGTGTTTGCTGTTTACGTTTAATGCAAAATTTATTTAAAAAAAAAATTGCATTTCCATTTTCCCTATAGACTTTCATGGTGGCATCTGGGAGTCCCCTTTTAGAAGGGGACCCCAAGATGCTCGCCCCCCCCTCCCAGGAGAAATTAGAAAAAGGGGTACAAAGTACCCCTTACCCATTTCCACAAAGGGTTAAATGAAATAAAAACACGACGACAAAAAAGGTCCTTTAATGTTCTTAATTAACCAGAAATACTCAATGGCGCACGGAAGGGGGTGTTCCGGGTGTCTGGAACCACCCCCTCGCACCTAGACTGGAAGTGCCTCCTGAATCTGAACAGCGACAGCCTCTGTTATAGTGCAGCTGCCGCCTGCTCATGTGTGTGCGCCGGGATCCCCATCGGCCGCAGAGGGGCCCGGGGCCCGCCAGCCGTGTGTGGGGGGGAGCGCTGATGACCTCTCAATTGCGGGACCCCCCAGCCAGGTGCAGAACTTCTTCCCCGCAGCCCCGCAGTCTCCCGAGAGGCAGAGCAGGGCTACGGCAAGATGGCTGCCGAAACCCTGCACTGGAGACTATTTGTGTCTCCAGTACAGGGCTTCGGGAGCCATCTTGCCGTAGCCCTGCAATCTGCCTGTCAGCATGGGAGATGTGCTGCAGGAGGACTCGGGGAGCTGCACGCCAGATGCCAGGAGAGGATACTTCTGTCAGGTAAGTGAATTGTTTTTTTTTTCACAGGTGCATGCCATTTTTTTTTCTGGTGTCTGCTGCCTACATTGTGATTTTCTGGTCACTGCTGCCCACATTGTGATTTTCAGGTGACTGCTGCCCACATTACAATTTTCTGGTCACTGCTGCCCACATTACGATTTTCTGGTCACTGCTGCCCACATTACGATTTTCAGGTGTCTGCTGCCCACATTACGATTTTCTGGTCACTGCTGCCCACATTGCGATTTTCAGGTGTCTGCTGCCCACATTGCGATTTTCAGGTGTCTACTGCCCACATT
This sequence comes from Hyperolius riggenbachi, assembly GCF_040937935.1. NCBI lineage: Eukaryota > Metazoa > Chordata > Amphibia > Anura > Hyperoliidae > Hyperolius > Hyperolius riggenbachi. The sequence continues at coordinate 118,085,611 of NC_090656.1, forward strand.
ACGATTTTCTGGTAACTGCTGCCCACATTACGATTTTCTGGTGACTGCTGCCCACATTACGATTTTCAGGTGTCTACTGCCCACATTACGATTTTATGGTAACTGCTGCCCACATTACGATTTTCTGGTGACTGCTGCCCACATTGCGATTTTCAGGTGTCTACTGCCCACATTATGATTTTCTGGTAACTGCTGCCCACATTACGATTTTCTGGTAACTGCTGCCCACATTACGATTTTCTGGTGTCTGCTGCCTACATTACGATTTTCAGGTGTCTGCTGCCCACATTACGATTTTCTGGTCACTGCTGCCCACATTACGATTTTCTGGTGACTGCTGCCCACATTACGATTTTCTGGTGACTGCTGCCCACATTGTGATTTTCAGGTGTCTGCTGCCCACATTACGATTTTCTGGTCACTGCTGCCCACATTGCGATTTTCTGGTCACTGCTGCCCACATTGCGATTTTCAGTTGTCTGCTGCCCACATTACGATTTTCTGGTCACTGCTGCTCACATTGTGATTTTCAGGTGACTGCTGCCCACATTGCGATTTTCAGGTGTCTGCTGCCCACATTACGATTTTGTGGTCACTGCTGAAAACATTGCGATTTTCTGGTGAATGTTGCCCACATTACGATTTTCAGGTGTCTGCTGCCCACATTGTGATTTTCAGGTGTCTGCTGCCCACATTGTGATTTTCAGGTGTCTGCTGCCCACATTACGATTTTCTGGTCACTGCTGAAAACATTGCGATTTTCTGGTGACTGTTGCCCACATTTCGATTTTCAGGTCTGCTACCTGTGTGATAAATGGGGGTCATCTGGTCACCTATACTAAAGAGGGGTGGGGTAATTTCGTTATCTATAATAAAGGGGGGGTTATCTGGCTACTTAATCACTGCCACATTATATATATTTTGGTGAAACACTACTGCATCATGTGTATTTTGTAGGGAAACACTGCCCATTGTGTGTATTTTGTGGAGAAATGCTGTACATCATGTGGATTTTGTGGGCAAACGCATGCGCGGTAGTGTGCGGCTTGCCAAAAGAGACCTATCAGGAATCCCCCCTTGAAAATCCTGGATTTGCCCCTGATACTTACCTGTACCTTTAAAAAAAAGTTCCCACGCCAATATCCTCTATCTTGCGACCTACATTCACACTTGTACCCACTGTCCCCCTTCACATACCTTGCAAATTTGGTGGTTTTAGCACCTAAGGGGACTTTGCTATTAACCGCTAAAATTGGCGGCCCTTCGACTGCCGTGTAAGTCTATGGAAACAGCTGCGAATAGATTCACAAATTTTTGAGGAAATTCGTGTTCGAAATTTGCAAACTTAAAATTTGATGTTCGGCCCATCTCTATTGCTCTGTAGTGTAATAGTATAATACCGGTAGTATCATGTGATTTGCAATTGCCAACCCTTGTTAAAATAAGGACAAATTACATGTTGTTCATGCTTTCACTCTTTTACTTTTTTTTTTTTTTTACACATTCAAAATATGCAACCTGTTGTTTATGATTTCAACAGAGAGACTGGGGAGTTGAGAGCTAGGCTGCGGTCAAGGGGGGTACCCAGATAAGATGGTAATCAGAGCCTACCACATGGCCCTAGCTAGGGACAGGTTGAGCTTGCTCAAAAAGAGGGATAATGACAAAGGAATCACTGCTGCTGCCTCTGGTGTTAAGTCTGCTGCCTGGTTGTAAGTCTGCTACTTTTGGTGCCCATTTCTATGAGGTTGGGCAGAGATTCTTTGATCTCTAAAATAGTGGGCAGCTATCCCCACATGGCTGCACGGAGGTGTACCAATTTGGGCGATCTATAGGTCAGCAGTGAATTCAAATGAGATAGACGAAAGAGTAGGAATGTGTCAAATAAAGGGATGTTTAAAGAGAAACTCCGAACAAGAATTGAACTTTATCCCAATCAGTAGCTGATACCCCCTTTTACACGAGAAATCTATTGCTTTTCACAAACAGACCATCAGGGGCGCTGTATGACTGATATTGTGGTGAAACCCCTCCCACAAGAAGCTCTGAGGACCGAGGTACTCTTGGCAGTTTCCTGTCTGTGAACCTTGTAACATTGTGGGAAATAGCTGTTTACAGCTGTCTCCAACTGCCAAAACAGCTAGCAGCAGCTACATCACTTGCCCACAGTAAAAATGTCACCATGTAATAAATGTCAGAATGTAAATCTGGGAGAGGAAAGATTTTACAATGAGCAAACACTGACTAAATCATTTATACATAATTATGGTAAAAAATGAAGCACTTTTTTTATTACATTATTTTCACTGGAGTTCCTCTTTAAGTGCCTTGATTGTGATATATGTCAATATGTACAGAAAGGCAGCACAAAATCATTCCCTTTGAATGATCGAATTGTATGTTCCACTGAGAGGGTGATCTATCAGATCAGTTGTCCATGTAATCTGATGTATATTGGCAAAATTTTAGAGCTTTGAACACACGTATACCATAGGTGAGCAAATTTTTAATATTAAAAATCTAAATGTGGAGAGAAAGAAGTTTAATCTGATGATATTGCATTTTAAAACTGTGCATATCTCTGACCCGCGGGGGTTAAAAGTAATGGAGATTTTAAGGTTAAAAATAAGTCCCAGACGTGGTGATTATGATAAGGAACTGAGAAGAAGGGAGTCTGCTTTAATTATTGAATGCTGCAGTCTAATCCCCCAAGGATTAACCGGCTCAGCCCCACAGTGTCGAAAACCTCATGCATCCGAGCAACGTTCACCTCCCATTAATTTGCCACATAACTTTATCACTACTTATCACAATGAATTGATCTATATCTCGTTTTTTCTGCCACCAATTAGGCTTTCTTTGGGTGGAACATTTTGCTAAGAATTATTTTTTTCTAAATCCATTTTAACAGGAAGATTAAGAAAGAAATGAAAAAAAATTATTATTTCTCAGTTTTTGGCCATTATAGTTTGAAATTAATATACGCTACCGTAATTAAAACTCATGTATTTGTTTTGTCCATTTGTCCCAGTTATTACATCATTCAAATGATGTCCCTATCACAATTTATGGTGCCAATATTTTGTTTAGACATAAAGGAGCATTTTTTCAATTTGTGTCCATCACTATTTACAAGCTCTCATGACATGCATATTTAAAAAGTTCAGACCCTTAGGTAACTATTTATGTTTTTTTTTTTTTTATTGTAATTGTTTTATTTTTTTTAGTAAACAAATTATTTGGGTAATTTTTGGTGTGGGAGGGAAACAGCTAATTTTAAATGTAAAATAATGTAATGATCTCGCATCCAAAAACTAGAAAGAGGACGGGAATTTTTTTTGGGGGGGCAGAAAGACGGGCGGCAGTCTCTGATGAGAGATGGTCGGTTTTTCTGCGGAAGACTTAGATCGGTGAATGGGAACTATAGTCCCATTCACTGATCGGGGAGCTAGCGGCAGGCGGTGGGAGCGTGCGCCCGATTGCATACACCGCGCAGCAGCAGAGCCTGTCTGGACAAACATCCTCGTCCAGATAGGCTGAACTGGTTAAATAAGGATCTCAATATGAAAGTTTTCCTCTAAACACTGTGCCTGCGCAAGTTCTCCCCCTATGGAGGATATTCTGCGTTTCCCCTTGTTGCTAGGACAACTAGGGCTTGGATACTTTGGCCTCAATTCACTAAGCTTTATCGAACATTTTATCGAACGTTTGATAATTTACCTCATGATTAAAATCTAATTTTGAATTCACTAAAGTGTTATAGATGTATCGAATGTTGTATCGATAAAGTGTTCAATAAATATATAGCACTTTAGTGAATTCAAAATTAGATTTTACTCATGAGGTAAATTATCAAGCGTTCAATAAAGTGTTTGATAAAGTTTAGTGAATTGAGGCCTTTGTGCTTTTAATTTTCATACGCAATGGTATGCACTTGCGCCCATGGAGTATAAAGGGGCGTACCTTCAAGCAAGACGTCACGTCTAAAGAAGCTCAGGATTAGACGAAACACGTGAAGTGATACGTGACGTCCGAGGTTGGACGGACCAAGCTCCTCTTTGCCTCTGCAACCCTCCTCCCCAGCACGGCGTGGTCTTCCATTGACATATGTGGATTGCATGCACCCCACCGCTGCTGCGGCTTGAGCATACAGATCCCAGCTCGCTGCTGGTGGGTACGTTTTTCCCTTAGTCTGTGCACCGCTGATGCCTTGAAGGAGCAGGAAGCGAAGTAAAGGCAAGAAACCCTGGAACTTCAAAAGGGTAACTATAGTGGTTAACCACATGACATATAATCTGCTAAAAAGACCTGTAGCATCCACATGTGCGGGGAGGTTTGACACTGGCCTGTGTCAGTAATAGTTGTGTAAGGGAATTCCCAGAGTTGTGCATAAGCTGTGGCACATGGGGTTGAGCAGAAACCTGCTACACTTTATCACCCATCTGGCCATCATTGTTAGCAAGACATATGATTGGTAGAGATGGGCCGAACGGTCCGCCGGCGAACGGTTCCCGGCGAACCTTGATGGTTCGCGTTCGCCTCCCGCAGGCGAACGTTTCCGGAAGTTCGGTTCGCCCCACAAGGCACTATGAGGGTCTACTTTGACCCTCTACATCACAGTCAGCAGGCCCAGTGTAGCCAATTAGGCTACACTAGCCCCTGGAGCCCCAACCCCCTTATATAAAGCAGGCAGCGGCGGCCATTACGGTCACTCGTGTGCCTGCATTAGTGAGAGTAGGGCGAGCTGCTGCAGACTGTCTCTCAGGGAAAGATTAGTTAGGCTTAACTTGTTCCTCCTGGGCTGGCTGCATACCTGTTCTGTGAACCCACCACTGCATACCTGTGCTGTGAACCCACCACTGCATACCTGTGCTGTGAACCCACCACTGCATACCTGTGCTGTGAACCCACCACTGCATACCTGTGCTGTGAACCCACCACTGCATACCTGTGCTGTGAACCCACCACTGCATACCTGTGCTGTGAACCCACCACTGCATACCTGTGCTGTGAACCCACCACTGCATACCTGTGCTGTGAACCCACCACTGCATACCTGTGCTGTGAACCCACCACTGCATACCTGTGCTGTGAACCCACCACTGCATACCTGTGCTGTGAACCCACCACTGCATACCTGTGCTGTGAACCCACCACTGCATACCTGTGCTGTGAACCCACCACTGCATACTTGTTCTGTGAACCCACCACTGCATACCTGTGCTGTGAACCCACCACTGCATACCTGTGCTGTGAACCCACCACTGCATACCTGTGCTGTGAACCCACCACTGCATACCTGTGCTGTGAACCCACCACTGCATACCTGTTCTGTGAACCCACCACTGCATACCTGTTCTGTGAACCCACCACTGCATACCTGTGCAGTGAACCCACCACTGCATACCTGTTCTGTGAACCCACCACTGCATACCTGTTCTGTTCAGTGAACCCGCCACTGCATACCTGTTCAGTGAACCCATCACTGCATACCTGTTCAGTGAACCCGCCACTGCATACCTGTTCTGTTCAGTAGACCCGCCACTGCATACCTGTTCTGTGAACCCGCCACTGTATACCTGTTCTGTTCAGTGAACCCGCCACTGTATACCTGTACTGTTCAGTGAACCCGCCACTGCATACCTGTTCTGTTCAGTGGACCCGCCACTGTATACCTGTTTAGTGAACCCGCCACTGCATACCTGTTCTGTTCAGTGGACCCGCCACTGCATACCTGTTCTGTTCAGTGGACCCGCCACTGTATACCTGTTTAGTGAACCCGCCACTGCATACCTGTTGTGTTCAGTGAACCTGCCACTGCATACCTGTTCTGTGAACCCGCCACTGTATACCTGTTCTGTTCAGTGAACAGTTTGGTGTGTCAGTGTGAAGCAGTACCTTAATTACACTACCTGATTGATGTATACACATGCAAGATGTTTTAAAGCACTTTAGGCCTGTCATTTAGCATTCAATGTGATTTCTGCCCTTAAAACGCTGCTTTGCGTCAAATCCAGATTTTTCCTGGGGACTTTTGGCGTGTATCCCACTCCGCCATGCCCTTCTCCAGGTGTTAGACCCCTTTAAACATCTTTTCCATCACTTTTGTGGCCAGCATAATCATTTTTTTTTTCAAAGTTCGCATCCCCATTGAAGTCTATTGCGGTTCGCAAACTTTAACGCGAACCGAACCTTCCGCGAAAGTTCGTGAACCCGGTTCGCGAACCTAAAATCGGAGGTTCGGCCCATCTCTAATGATTGGGCCCGCAGAATTTAAAGTTGGTTCAGGAATAGAAGTGCACTCCCACCAAGGACTATTTTTTTCAAGGGCTTTCCATTTCCAATATTTGCTTTTAAATGGGGTTTTTTATGCTGTTTGTTGTCCAAGTTTTCATATTATTGGGTCTAATAAAATTGATGATTATGTTTATAGCCCTGTGCACCCTTACATTGTGTTTCCTATTGTACGTCCTTCCCAGAAAATGATCCCAAGGCTATAGCACTTTTTATGCTAAGTATTAGGGCTCTTTCACACTAGGAGCTAATCCGTGCGTTTTGACGGATCGCTCCTAGGATGCAGTTAGAAAGGTAACATGAAAGTCTATTTGACTTTTTCTCACTTTTTCTAACCCTAACACACAATTGCTCAATTCCTTAATGACCAAGTTTGTGAGCTTTGCGGTCTTTGGCATAAATCATTTGCACTGAAATGAAACAAATCTGATTGGCTGTTTGTGGCTCCCCCCTTTTTCTGAATTTGAACCCTAGTCGCCAAATGACCAACTGTACTAGATTTGAGGCTTGTGCCATTAACAATGCAAGAACGGCAGAGGTGGGACAAGGTCCTTCAGCACCCAAGGCTGAGACAGCAAAATGCGCCCCTCCATCCCTCCCACCCCAGCCTTCACACACTGATTGCTATTAGACTAATAGGTGCCCCAGGGCACACAACCTCCCCAACACCTTAATATCTAGTTATCTGGCTTGCAGTCACTGTCATGTATCCCCTTTTCTTATTTCTTTCTGCTTCAAACACAATTGGAAATGACAGCTGAGTGAATTGTGCGCCCCCTCCTACACTGCGCCCTGAGGCTGGAGCCTCTCCAGCCTCTGCCTCGGCCCGGCCCTGAAGAACAGCAGCAATACAATTTTTCCCTTGAAAATCAACAGGTGAATTTGGATTGGCTTTTGTAGGCTCCACTCACTTTTATGAGTATTAATCCCAGTCACCCAGTGACCAAGTTTGAGAACCCTCCCATTAACAGTGTAAGAATGGCTGCAGATTACATTTTCCCAGTGAAATTTGTATTTGTCTCTGCCCATTTTGTGGTTATGGGGATACAAATTATCCTATATCTTGTCAGCCTTTGTTGTTTGATTGAGTAACAAACATCCAAACTTTCCCATTTATATTATTAGTGAGATAGTTGTGGCAACATGCCTGTGGCTTACTTTATGTTTCCAGAATATGATAAATATGTATGTTCTGTCTTTACAGCTGTGTTCTGTGACTATTACAACAAGAAGGGAGAGTGTGAGTGGCACTATGATGCCTGTGAATCCAACTGTTTGAAAACTTGCAGAAATCCCTCAGGAATATGCATGGATGATGTTTTCAAAGTGGAAGGTAACAGAAAACACATATTTATTAAAAAGAAAAAAAAAAGTATTTTAATTTGCAGTTACAATTAACCAGCCTGGCGTTCTATTAAGATCGCCAGGCTGGAGACCGGACGTTTTTTTTTTTAATAAAAAAAAACTATTGCATACAGCCAACTGAAAGTTAGCTGCATGAAAGCCCACTAGAGGGCGCTCCTAATGCGTACTTCAACAAGAAAGGCCGCGATGAGCAGCCCTTCTTGTTTTGCTTTCCTCGTCGCCATGGCGACGAGCGGATTGACGTCATGGACTTCAGCCGACGTCCTGCCGTCAGCCGCCTCCGATCCAGCCCTTAGCGCTGGCCAGAACTGTTTGGTCCGGCTGCGCTGGGCTCGGGCGGCTGGGGGGACACACTTTCGCCGCTGCACACGGCACATCGCCGCGCTGCGGCGGCGATCAGGTAGCACACGCGGCTGGCAAAGTGCCGGCTGCATGTGCTTCTTTCTATTTGATCAAAATCGGCCCAGCAGGGCCTGAGCGGCAGCCTCCGGCGGTAATGGACGAGCTGAGCTCGCCCATACCGCCAGGCTGGTTAAATAAAAGTACGCTAACATTTGGTTGAATATTTCCCTTTTATAGTTTATGGACAATTATACATAGTAAAAAAATAAAACTCACAAATATTTTAAAGAGAATCTGTAACATCAAAAACATCCCCTGGGGGGTACTCACCTCGGGTGGGGGAATCCTAATGAGGCTTCCCACGCCGTCCTCTGTCCCACAGGGGTCTCGCTGCAGCCCTCCGAACAGCCGGCGACAGACCCAACTGTCAAATCAATATTTACCTTTGCTGGCTCCAGCGGGGGTGCTGTGGCTGCTTTCGGCTCCGAAGTAGACGGAAATACCCGATCTCAGTCAGGTCCGCTCTACTGCGCAGGCGCCGGAAACTTGCGCCTGCGCAGTAGAGCAGACCTGACGGCGATCGGGTATTTCCGCCTACTTCGGAGCCGACAGCCGTCAGAGCACCGGCGCAGGAGCCGGGAAGGTAAATATTGACGTCATCTTGTACGGAGGGCTGCAGCGAGACCCCTGAGGGATGGAGGACGGCGTGGGAAGCCTCATTAGGATCCTGAGGCTTCCCCCACCCGAGGTGAGTACCTCCAGGGGACGTTTTGACGTTACAGATTCTCTTTAATGATATTACATGACTGGTGATGGGCACAAATTTCAGATAGACGGTATTTCCCATCAAAATTCACAATTACGATGCAAAATCACAAAGCCAAATTTCGGGAAAAATCCTAATTAATGTCATCTGTAAGTATACAGTAATGATTTGTAATTTTGTGTAATTTTGAGCCAACTTCAGCAGTAAATAGCAAAGCCCCCATACATGCTACTGTCACCAAAATTGCTACAAATCTTAAGAGTGGCTACAAGTCAAAAAAATAATTTTTCAAAAAGACGTTGTAGATTTGGAGAAAATCAATTTTAATTACACAAAGGAAATATGGTTTTTAAACTCAGAAAAATCACAGTTTAGAAACCATTTTTCCTTTGCATTTTTAAAATAAATTTTGATGAAAAAAGGGTCTTTTTGAAAAATTGTGACTTGTATCCACTATTTTCCTTAACTTACGTAGCAATTTTGGTGACAATAGCATGTATGAGGGCTTTGCTATTCACCGCTAAAGTCGGCATGAAATGATGCGAAAATTATGTGAAAAATCTGCAAAATTACGAATGATTAAACAAAATCAATTGATATCACAAATCATAATTATGTATGGATGTAATTATGAACATTTATGAGAAATTTCACGTAATTTTAATTGGCTGATTACGATCATCACTAGTCTTGACAATTTATCATGAAAACTGTGCTGCCTTTGTTCCCGTGTTTTCCCTAGGCTGCTATCCAACATGCCCACCCGATAAGCCATTTTATGAGGAGTTCAGCATGAAATGTGTAGCAGTGTGTGGATGCTATGATCAGATGGGAAAATATTATAATCCTGGGGAATTCATAGAATCTTGTAACAACTGCGAGATATGGTGAGTAGTGGGGAGCGATTATTTGTGCCTTGTGGACATTATTGCAGAACAAATTAGGAGAGCCACCTGGATACTCAGGGTCCTGCCTCTTGAGTACAGAGAAAAACAGAAGCCTCACAGAGTGTCTGTAGCGATAACATGCCACCAACAACTTGGTGTGCTATGAAAAATAGCCAGAGAGCTACAACCATTACTCCATAAAGACAACAAGCTCGAAGGAATCTTCCCAGAACCACCAATTGTTGCCTACAGGCAACAAGCCAAACTAAAAAAAAAACCTCCTTGTCAAGAGCACCCTGTTCTCATCAGCCAAAAAAGTTCATTTCCCTGTCACATCTTATGCACTGAAAGCCTGCCAGTACCACCTGCCAGTACCAGATACATCTGAGGCCTACCACATCTGGGATGTATGCACATGTGCATCATTGACTGTAAAGACAGAAACACAATGGAACGAAAAAGTCACACTACTTTAGGTTGCATACAGTGAAGCATAAAGTCAATGAAAAGTATGCTTCATTGCCTCTGTTAACGTACACTTTATGCGGTAATGTACTGCACACACTGGATCCCAACACTCTGCATGCACTCTGAAGTTGCACATACTTACTATTGCAGTGCGACTTTCTGCGTTATGATGCCCCCATATCGTCACACTGCAACACATCACTGTGAACGTAGCCTCAAGGAAAATTTAGTGTCTGTACTTTTCTCTTTCATTTATTTTCTCTGCAGGTTTACTTTAATAATGTTATTAGAACATATTTATTGTTTTATTTTAATTGAATGCATTTTCTTAATAGATATTCTTTTTCTTTTTCAGTGAATGCACAACCAGTGGCATTAATTGTACTTATAATGTACTTGGTAAGTGTCTGTAGAGCATCAGTAATTTATCACACTGTCTAATTACATACTGTATGTCTGCTCATTGATGAAAAACTTCAACACTGGCACCATCCACCAGGGTCGGACTGGGACACTGGGGGCCCACCAAAGAAATTTCAACCTGGGGCCCAAACATCCCATGATTGTGGTGAAAAAAGGGCATGACCATGCACCGGAAGGTGGGCATGGTCTGATGTATTATGGACAGGGCCAAATGTACATGATCTTAGCAGCATTGTAATTCAGAGACACTGCTGCCCAGCAAAACGTTGCATAGAGTCCCCTCCTTCAATATAAAGTAATGTCCTACTTTGCAGAGGTTGCGACCGCAGAGGTTGCAGAGGTTGCGACCGCATTAGGACCCTTGGGCCAAAGGGGCCCCGAAGGGCCATCCCTCAACTACAGTATTACCTCTCTATTGGTCCTGTGCTCATAATAATCACTTCTATAGATACTTTGAACAGTGGGAATCATTAACAAGCTATTTCCCATCCCTTTCTTGCACCTCTGACACTGTAGTTGCCATTGGCAGGTTTTGGTGCGTCGTATCAATTGTTATGTATAAAGAGCTTGGGGGACCCCATTGTAAAGTTTGCATCGAGGCCTACAGCTCCTTAGCTACGCCACTGCTCTCAGCATGAGGGATTACAGCACTGAGAAGAGAATTTTTGTGCTGCAGGCAGCAATTGGAGCTCTGTCAGACAAGAAGGGGGGGCCCACCAGAGACCTGGAGGCGGGGCCCACCGAGGGAAAAAACTGTACTACTGTGGCCCAGTCCGACCCTGCCATCCACCATCAAATTATAATAGACGGTAACCTATACGGGTGTCATAAGTGTGGTTTGCATTTGGATGTCTATGGACAGTATTTGAATAGCTAGTGATGGATGAACTTGTTTGCCGTCGGACAGATTGTGGCGAAAAAATGTTCATTCATGGTTTACATTCATTCCCAAACAGGGGCGTGACTAGAAATCATTGCCCCCCCCCCCCCTGCAAAAATGTTAGATGGGGCCCCCATCCTCCACATATAATCAATATATATATAATCAATCAATATAGCCTGCCTGCACTTTTCTGGGGTGTTGGAGGATGCTGGGGAGAGGTAGCTATGGCCAGGTATTGGAGGCATAGAGGTCAGGGTTAGGTGTCAGGAATTAATGAATATTGTGGTGTGCTATATCATATACGTATATGCTGTGCTTATTGATTTCAGTGAAACCCAGGGCACAGAAGGGATGAAGCATACCTTCACACATTATATCATCCCTCTGCTGAGTCTGCATAGAGAGTCCTCCAGTTTCCCCTGTGACCCAACACCAGAGTGCAGGAGATAAAGAAGCTTCGGTATGCCAAAGCTCCTGTCAGCAGCCTCCCCACAGAAGGCATCTACCATACTGTACTTCATTGAACACAGACAGACCTAGCCCAGCAGACATCCAACCTGCAAGTGAACAGTGAATGGATCTGTAATGCCGGGCGGGTGTCTACTGGCATAGGTTTGTGGCATTCAGTGATGTAAGTTCTTCTGTATCTGCCTCTGCCTGCTGCTTGCACTATCCGTGCACAGACACAGCTGCTTGCTTGAAACCAGCTGGCATCTGCCCAGTAACATTTTTATTATGCAAACCCCAGACAGGCAGCCAGCATGGACGGGCCCCCAAGGGCCCCCGGGCCCGGATGCAATTGTAGGGTTTGCAGGGGCTATAGTTACGCCCCTGTTCCCAAAAGTTTGTGTTCGCCTTTGATGATGGGTTTGTAGCCTCTTTATAACAAAATTATACTGTTTCTGTACAGCCTGAGTCTTTACAGGTAGGAATATTGTCCTGGTAATTCAGAAGAATAATAACAACCAATACAGACTAAATCGAAGACCATTATAGCTTAACACTTTAACAGCATCTGTCATATAATTGTTATATAATTGTTATGCTATTCAGATCTCCTTTGTAATGCTAATCAGCAGTACCTACTGTATTTAGGTATTAAAATTACAAAGCACCCTTTTGTTAATGGAACTAGTGTTTGAGTACAATGAGGCAGGGGTCACACTTGTGAGAAACGCATGTGTTTTACCGCAAAGCAAAAATCTCATGCAAAAAATTTACATAATGTATCTCTATGGGTCTACTGCGATTTCCGGAAGCATCTGTGAATCAGTATTGTGACTTTTCTATATTTAATAAGTGAGTACATGCACTATGCTGCATGCCACATTTGATGTCCATTACCAATCATTACCTGAATCGCAGATACTTCTGGAAAAAGCGGCAGGTCTGTAGAGAATACATCACTTGCATTTTGCAGTGCGATTTTGCATTGCATGAAATCACCTGCACTTCTCCCAAGTCTGACCATCTGCTGGATCGAGCCACTTTTACACCGGGGTGTTATGGTATGTTACGTCGAAAAATATCATCGCGTTGCTTAGGCTTATTGTAATGGTACTGTTCACATTGGCAGGTTAGGATTGTGGCGCAACGGAATCCATTGGGCATGAATGCAATGTATGCAGGACATTACCACATAACGCATGCATTAACAGTGGCAGTGAAGCATACTTTCTATGTACTGTATGCTTCACTGTATTCATTGCACCACAATGTGTCTGTGCAACTTTTTTCCTCTGCTGAGATCCTGTCTTTCAAGGAAACACAATGGCCTCAATTCACTTTAATAACTTTAATAGTGATAACTGTAGAAACAGCTCAGGAGAGTTATTAAAGACAGGAGATAAGCTTAGTGAATTGAGGCCATTGCATCTCTGTGTAGTAAAGTAGTCTGCTTCCATAAAGCAGTGTGCAAAGAGTAGCTTCATGGTGCCTCCTTCTGCAGGTATCACTCCAGGGCAGCATCTGTCTGGTTTACCCATGCTTAACTACTAAAGGACAAAGCTGATTGAAATCTAAATCCTGTTTTGGTGGTTACCTGGCTGGCAGGGCATAGATTTCAATCAGCCGCCACTACGCGCATGCACCGTTTCCGACGCTCCCACTTATCTCGCAGCTGAATCCTGATGTTTCTTGCTGCAGCTCACTTGCTCTGCCTGTCTCTATGACATGAGAGCCCAGTGAGCGGATCAGGAGATGATTTCATTGTCTCCTGGCCCTGCCCTCGTCTTTCAATGTAAGCAACTCCCATTGGCTTACATTGAAAGACAGGGTCAGGAGCCAATGAATGCGGGAACTCTGCCGTCATAGAGACAACAGAGTGGGTGGCCCAGGATCCCGACGTGCTGTGGTGATGGCGATTGCGGTGGGTATGTGCGGTGTTTCGTCGGTATTCGTCTGTGTTCCGCCGTTTCTTGTACCAGTGGTCTCTGGTCTTAAGGGGGCAGAGACCGTTGGTACTTAAGTGGTTAAGCGACCCTGGACTAATGCAGCAAAGAACTGAAGGAATTGTATGCAGAATATACATTGTAGGTGGGGCTGTTTATACTGGATGGCTCAGCATCATGGGCTGTTCATGCTACAAGGGTGCCAAGCACAGACTAAGCACGTTCAGAAGTCTTCAACCTCTGGAAGTTTGTCATGTGGGAAGTCATTAATGAAGGCACTTCTGCCAAGAAGCTTTACACAGAAAAAAGTTCTGGCACTCATGGCCTATACCATATAGGTCCATAAGTCTGGGCTGCAGGCAAAAACTGTCCCACAGAGCCATCACATTTGGACCCCAAGTGGTTTCCCCATTTTGCAGTATGTTTGGCCCACTAGGGAATCTATATTGGGATTAAGCCCTAGATCATATTGTGGGAGGGAGGGGGAAAGCACGAGACACCATGGAACTGTTTAGGGATGTGAGGAGGACCAGTAGACATCAGGGAAAGTGAGGTGGGAGGGGGCACTACACACCAGGGAACTGTATAGAGGGAGGGGACCACTAGACAGCAGGGAAATGTATAGGGAAGGAAGGGGGAGCACTAGACACCAGCAAACTGTATTAGGCCTCTTGCACACTACATGTGAGTCCAATTCTTTTATACGATCCAATATTTAATTCCGATTAAAAAAAGTACTGCATGCTGCTACATTTTTTAATCGGAATCAAATATCGGATGGTGAAAAAAAAAATCGGAATTGCATGTACTGTGTAAGAAGCCTCAGGGAGGGACAGGGGCCACTAAACAGCATGGAACTTTATAGGGGAGGGAGGACCACTATACACCAGTGAACTATGTAATGGAGAAAGGGGGCCATTAGACACCAGGGAACTTTATAAGGGAGAAGGTGGTCACTAGACCTTGAGGTTGGCCTGGGACTTGATAATAGTATTTATTTTCAGATCTATTTGGCCTACACAGAACTAAAACAACATTTATGTGGTTGAATTGTGAATTCTTATACTGAACTCTTTTGTTTTTTTAGGTTGTTTCTGTGAATACAATGGGAGGATGTATAAATACAATGAAACTCTCTTCACTGAGAGCTTTGGCAATGGAACTTGCATCACTGCTGTATGTGGAATAAACGGGACCATAAATACAAACATTTACCCCTGTGGCACTCCGTTTACCACTACTACCCGGAAAGTGTCTACAACTTCAGCAGGTGTGTTGGGAAACACAACTCTTGTCTGTGGAACTGATCAGCAGAGTTCTGGGGGCCTGATGCAATACATATGTTATGTTGTCTACTTAAAGTGGAATATAACCCAGCATTTCATCTTTGCTCTAAAACATTATTTACAGCATATTAAATGCAACCAGCATTTTTTTTACTAGACCAGCATTCGAAGGGTTACACACAGAGCTTGAAAGTTCAGTGTAGTAAAATGGGGACGCATCCGAAGTTGTAGATTATGTTATCTTGTGTTTACTTAAATGTATCAAGTGAGGAATGTGACACATTCTCTGACTGTGGAGAAGCAGCTCCACACAGACAGAGAGTCAAAGTATGTCTGCTTTCACTATATAATGAATAAAACCAGTTATTAATAAAATGCAAAGTCAGCTCACAAAGCAAAAAAATGTACTTTTGGGAACCTATAATATCTGAATGAATAATAATACTTATGCACAAATGCAAATATGCTAACCGTATGGCATATAAAAAGTAGGAAAACATGTTTTTATTGAATATTTTGTCAGGGTTTTAAACCGCTTTAAATTCACATCGAATAGAAATTCAGGTTATACAGAATTTAAAAATATAAAATTTTGGGGGGAAGTTTACAAAATGAAACTGTCTCTTTTTATAACATTAGGACAAGGTGTCAAAACACCTTAGGTTTTTGGATAAATTAGACTGAGTTAAAATGTATCATTACCATAATGTTATAAGGTTGCCAAAATAACGACATACATGTTGTCTAAGAAGTTCACACTGTGTGCATTGCGTTTCCGATTCAGCCACAGCTCCCATTGTGCTGTGAAGACGCAGTCTGAATTCGTGCCAAATTTGGTACTAGTGGAAACGGGTCTTTACCAATTTAAGCACCAATAAAATGACAGTGGACTGCCTATGCAGGGATGCCATCAGAAATTTCTGGGCTCCATGCTTGGCAAACCTACTGGGCCCCTTCAAAAAATTAGCCAGCATCCCCCCCACCCCCCCAAATTAGCCTGTGTTTCCTCCACAAAATTAGGGCATGTCTACACTTATTGTTGCTGATTTAGCAATGCAAGACTCAGTGCAATCTGCAAGGACATCAGACAGTGCACAGACGGTGCTGTCTGATGTTGCCAAACATGCATTACGCAGCACTGCATCCTGGCAATGCGCTGCTGCATGCACTGCATCCTGGCAATGCCCTGCTGCATGCACTGCATCCTGAAAATGCACTGCTGCATGAATTGCTATGCGCTGAGCAGTAGAGATGGCTCGAACCTCAGATTTTGGGTTCACGGACCGCGGACGCGAACGTCCACAAAAGTCTGCGAACCGGCGAACTCGGTGAACCGCAATAGACTTCAATGGGCAGGGCAAATGGGCAAAAACTACAAACACTGTTTCTGGCCACAAAAGTGATGGAAAAGATGTTTCAAGGGGTCTAACACTTGGAGGGGGGCATGGTGGAGTGGGATACAGGCCAAAAGTTCCTGGGAAAATTACGGATTTTTGACGCAGAGCAGGGAAAAACACACTAGGTAAAAAACATTTGTCTATGCTTTCATCAGATAGCATTGCTGACCCAGCAACAGGCCAGTTGTACATGCTTAATATGGATAAGTATTCTCTGCCTTCTTCTGGTCATTGTGGTCTTCCTGATTCACCTAAAAAATACAGTATGTATAGGGGAGAGGACTAATAGAGTAGTATGTCCTGGACTAGTTGTTGCAATATACAGTATATATTAGTTCTTACCAATCACACACCAGCTACCACACTTATGTTATAAAACTTCTCCGCTTCTCTACCACTTTGTAGTCTCAGATTGTCACAGATCATGGGGTTGTAAGCTCCTTAAACAATGACATGCGCTGTCAGTGACTGTCACCCCTGCTTTCCTCCAGTAGTTAGGGAAATGTGCATAAATATCACTTACCATCACTATCATACTAAAGCTAGACAGTGCTCTCATCAGATATAGTTGCTGCCCCATCACACACTAGCAAAAACCATTCACAGGTGGTTTCACTTATCACTTTCTGATATGGTTCCCAGCAGCCTCAGGCTCTGGGGCAAACTGAGGGTCACCACCAGTAGTTTCTCTTTGGAGCTTAATATCTTCCCCAACCTGGTACCCTGTTCTGTAGATCAGATCTGACAATCTCTAGCAGCTTGCTAAATTTTTCCAACTACAGATGGGGAGACCAGCATTAAAATCTTACCAGTGCGGCGTGTGTAGGTAACTCACCTGATTCCAGCATGGGAGTCCTCTTCTCTGTAGTCTCCTGCAGTCCTCCAATCTTTCTGCTCTGACTTCATCTGTGCCCCAGTTCTGCGTGTCATGTGAATTCACCCAACACACAGGCAGATGGGGGCAGAGATAGCCAGAGCAGAGGAATTGGAGGACTGCAGGAGACTGCACTGAAGGGGACTCTTGAGCTGGAATCAGGTGAGTTACTTACACACCGCGCTGAACTGCTGGTCTGCGATTGAAAAGCAGCAGCGCAGCAACGGGGGAATGGGGGTGCAGTAAGGGGACAGAGTTTTTGCATTATCACAGCAGGGACCGTGTGTCACGGTGTGAGCAGTGTTTGGGCCCCAGACTCTACCGGGCCCCATATGGCAGTACAGATTGTACAGCTCTGACGGCGGCCCTGTGCCTATGCTCAGCAATTTAACTGTGCATTAGATAATCCATCCCAATGTATCTCTCTTTATCAGTTTTAACTCAGGGTTCATCTCTCCTTATCATTTTGTCTCATGAATTATCTTAGTTTATAGATGAGGTGAAATATAAGCAAGATGACATAGTTCAAGAGAAAACTTTGTGAAGCCCCTGTGTGAATGACCATTGTTCCTTATACACGGTACATAGTATGATGCCATATAACATATACACATAATATGATGGTCTATATAGAGGGGCTATAGATTGCATTGCATGATGCTCACTTCTTCCTCTCCACCTGTTGGCATCAGCCGTAGATAGGCATTGCATATTGGGTGGAAGCTTTTACAGATCTAATGTGATAGTGTATAAAGTGATAAAAAGGGCTTAATTCACTAAAACGTGCTAAGTGTTAGCACGCCAGTGAAAAGCCACTTAGCACATGCAAACTAGCTTTGCACGCGCTAATGTACGCGTAAGAGTTTGCGCGCGTAAAGATTAGCGCTGCGCATGTAAAGTTTTGCTCGCTCCGCTTCGCGTGCAAAATCAGCTGATTCGCTTGCTAAGTAACGTGATAAGCATACTTTGCACGCGAAGCACCTGATTTTATTAATAACAATAATATTTATATAGCGCTTTTCTCCCTGGGGACTCAAAGCGCTGTGACCCTGCATTATGCAGTCAAAAAAAAGGCTCGGGAAAAGAGGTGAGTTTTTAGCCTTTTTTTAAAGCTGTCCAGAGAAGGAGCCTCTCGTACTGATTGTGGAAGTGAGTTCCATAGAGTAGGGGCTGCATAGGAAAAGGCCCGAGCACCAAATGTTAAGTGTATCCTGGGAATAACCAGCTTCATCTTGTTGGCAGAGCGGAGGGTGGGTGGAGGGGCATAAAGTTCCAATAGATCCGCTATGTATTTGGGTCCCATGTGGTGTAGAACCTTGAATGTCAGCAGGCAGATCTAAAAATTGATTCTCCATTTTACTGGCAACCAGTGAAGAGTTTGCAGTACTGGGGTTATGTGTGAGCTGCGGGGGGCATTGGCTAGGAGTCTGGCTGCAGCATTCTGTACTAGCTGTAAGGGGCGCAGAACCTTATCTGTAGATCCGATGAACAGGGCGTTGCAGTAGTCTAGGCGGGAGGATACAAATGCATGAACCATGGCAGGTAGGTCTTCAGCTGGGATAAGGTGTTTGATTTTCGCTATATTTCTTAAATGGAAAAAGGAAGACTTGACGACAGCTGATATCTGCTGTTTGAGTTTTAGATTTCCATCCAGGATCACCCCAAGGTTTCGCACAGAGTCTTTATACTGTACAGTATCTCCCCCAATTGCTAGTTTGAGGTCAGCAGGTGAGCGTTTTGAACTTTATCCATCATGTGTGGACCACCTACCACAAACACCTCTGTTTTGTCAGAGTTCAGCCTCAGCCAGCTGGTGTTCATCCAATTTTGTAAATCCACTAGACACGCATTTATGGATGCTGATGGGTCTTGGGTGCCAAGCTTGAAGGACAGATACAGTTGTGTGTCATCTGCATAACAATCAGGGGCGTAGCAATAGGGGTTGCAGAGGTTGCGACCGCATCGGGGCCCTTTGGCCAGAGGGGCTCCGAAGGGCCCTCCCTCAATTGCAGTATTAGCTCTCTATTGGTCCTGTGCTCATAATAATCACTTCTATAGATGCTTTGAATGATAATAATCATTAACAAACTGTTCCCCATCCCCTTTCTTGCACCTCTGACACTGTAGTTGCCATTGGCAGGTTTTGGTGCGCCGTATCAATTGTTATGTATAGAGTGCTTGGGGGGCCCCATTGTAAAACTTGCATCGGGGCCCACAGCTTCTTAGCTACGCCACTGATAACAATGGTATCCTAGGCCATAGTTCTGGATTATTTTGCCCAGTGGGAGCATGTAGACTGCAAAGAGTAATGGTGATAGTACAGAACCCTGTGGAACTCCATAGGGAAGTGGCACTGGATTAGAGTAGTGTGTGCCCAGACATACTTGCTGTGTCCTGCCAGATAGGAAGGTCTGAAACCAGCTAAGAACAGTACCCCTTAGGCCACAGTAATTCTTCAGTCGCTGGATTAGTATTTCATGATCCACAGTATCAAATGCTGCAGACAAGTCAAGAAGAATCAGAATTGAGCAATCACCCTTGTCCCTTGCAGTAAGTAGATCATTCATTACTCGGACTAATGCCATTTCAGTGCTGTGCCTTTTCCTGAATCCTGACTGAAAAGTATCAAAGATGTTGTTATCTGTAAGCCTGGCTTCTAGCTGGTTGGCGACTGCTTTCTCGATAACTTTTGATAGGAATGGTAAGTTCGCCACAGGTCTGTAGTTGCGCGCGCAAACTTTTACACGCGCTAAAATAGCATGTGATCAGTAACAGCTTTGCCTTGCAAACTACTTAGCACCCTATTTTGCACGTGCAAAGCTTTTAGGCGTGCTAACTGTGTTAGCAAGCTTTAGTGAATCAAGCACAATGTCTTTTTGTGTTGGTTCAACTTTTATATTTTCTCTGTTATTCTGCTACTTTATTACATACTCATTAATATCTTGTATTTTACAGTGCTGACCTCAACCAGTACATCACCTACAACAACTGTGTGTGTTTGTTACTTCCAAGGACAAATCTATTATCCAGGTAATCCGTGCTTACTTACTGACATACAATTCACATTCTACCTAATTTCTTGTTCTCCCTAAAAGCTAAACGTACTGTATATTAAGGTTTTGTTTGTCTGTACTCGGTAGCAATAAATACATATGGGAAAATTATCCCTGCTCTTCAGGGATTGTCTCATACTTAGTTAATCATTAATTTTATCTATATACTGCTGACGTGGAAATTCCATTCCTTTGAATGCCTCATTATGCAAATAATGTATAGTATTGCATACACACTTTCCTGTCGACTGTCCCACACGGTGGGCCATTGCAATTCTCCTGTTCCAATCGTTTGTGCCATTTATTACATTGAAAAACTGGCGTGGTAAGTGACAGCAACTGAGTTAATAGACTCGGTACATGCTGTGCCTGACGCTGTGTATCCTGCAGCCATGTCCCGCAACTTCCATGTCCGTTGATGACAAAGCTGCACTAAGTGTCCAAACAGCAGCTAGCCTATTCACGCAATGGTGGTTCCCAAGTGACATCACGGTCATCATTATCACCATCAGGCCCGGATTTACCTCACAGGAGCCTATAGGCACAGAAGTCACTAGACTTTGCCCTCCACCATGAACCTATAAACCACAACTGAACTGCATGGCAAGTGTGCTGACTGGTCTAGTCACTTCTCCCTTACTTCCCTTTGCCCGTCATAGGTAGGTACAGGTGCCCCTTAGTATTAGGTAGCCAGACATACCCTCAAAATTAAGTAGCTAGCGGTGCCCCCAAGTAATAGGTAGCTAGGAGGAACCTCAGTATTAAAGGGACACTGTAGGGGGGTCAGGGGAAAATTAATTACCCGGGCCCTCTAATGGTCCCCCACAGACATCCTGTGCCCGTGCAGCCACTCACCGATGCTCCGGCCCCGCCTCCGGTTCACTTCTGGAATTTCAGACTTTAAAGCCTGAAAACCACTGTTCCTGCGTTGCCATGTCCTCACTCCCGCTGATGGAACCAGGAGCGTACTGCGCAGGCCCAGTATGGTCTGTGCCTGCACCGTTTGCTCCTGGTGACATCAGGGGAAGCGAAGACACGGCAACGCAGGCGCAGTGGTTTTCAGACTTTAAAGTCAGGATGCCTGCGGGGGACCATTAGAAGCCCCGGGTAACATCAACTCATTTTCCCCCGACCTCCCTACAGTATCCCTTTAACCACTTCAGCCTACAGGGTTGAAATTTTTTTTGCATCTGAGCAACTTTCACCTCCCATTCATTTGCTAATAACTTTATCACTACTCGGCACAATGAATGGATCTATATCTTGTTTTTTCCGCCACCAATTAGGCTTTCTGTGGGTGATACATTTTGCTGAGAATTAATTTATTGTAAATCCATTTTAACAGGAATATTAAAAAAGAAATGGAAAAAAATCATTATTCCTCAGCTTTTGGCCATTATAGTTTGAAATTAATACATGCTACCATAATTAAAACCTTACTTACCTGTACTTTATTTACCAATTTGTCCCGCTTATTACACTATTTAAATTATGTCCCTATCACAATGTATGGCGCCGATATTCAATTTGGAAATAAAGGTGCATTTTTTCAATTTGCGTTCATCACTATTTAGAAGCCCATAATTTAATAAATCATATTGATATACTCCTTTGACATGAATATTTAAAAAGTTCAGTTTTTTATTATTGTATTTTTTTTTACTTTTTATTAAAACTTGTATGTGGGTATTTTTTGGCGTGGGAGGTAAACAGGGGTTTTTTCATGTTTAAAAATGTATTTATTTAATACAAAGTGTGTTTTTGGTGTAGTTTGCTATTTGGCCACAAGATGGCCACAGTCAAAAAGTCCTGGGAGCGATCGATCTCGCTCCCCGGAAGAAGAAAAAAGACCAGAGCTCAGAAAAGCCGCAGCGTCTGAAGAGACGCTGTCGGCTTTTCTCCGGGGGGTCCGATCAGTGAAAGGGATTTATAATCCTTCATTGATCGCTGGGCTAACGGACAGCAGCAGGGGGGGGGGAAACGGCAGGGCCCGCGGGAGCGCGCACGACCCGCGGGAGTGCGTGCAGCCTAACTGGATGAAAATTTTCGTCCAGTTAGGCTGAAGTGGTTATGTAGCTAGAGGTGCCCCTGACTGAAGAGAGATCTCTTCAGTGGAATGCCAAGAGCAAGGTTAGTAACCTCGCATTTACACTCTAATTAGGACACTGCATAGGGAAGGGGGGAAAGAGGCACTATGGGAGGGGTGTGAGCCGCCTTTCCATCATCAGGCGCCTGTAGGCACGTGCCTACAGTGCCTTATGGTCAACCCAGCCCTGATCACCATTATCGTTTATGCCAACCTCTGCATACGTAGCCACAGCTCCAGAATCGTCTGCTGTTGCTCGGGTACCCCCATTTACTATTCAAGTACATGCAAATTCATTTGTTCGTAATCATGAACACTAGTCCATCCGGAAATCTGACTCGAATCCGGAAGCCGAGTCAAATCACGAGTAAATGAAGTAAATGCATGAAGCATCATTTATTTGTTAAAGGAAAACAGCAATTATCTATATACAACTGGGACACCTAATTTTTGTATTTTTTTTTTACAACAATACAGCTATTGTAGTGGCATAATAGCTGATGGCGTGTGGCAGTAGCACCTTTTTCTGTGGACCCTGCCGGTGGGAACACAGAGAGAGCAAAAGGAGGTACATGCAGCTATTGTAGTGGTGTAATAGCTGGTGGCGTGTGGCAGCAGCACCTTTTCCTGTGGACTTGAAATGCTACATTTACAATAAATCACGTATGATTGCATCATAATTTGTTATACTAACAATTATGCATGTGGGAAAGGTGTATATATATATAATGTAATCACAGTTAGCATCTTTTTCACCATCTTCTTGTTCTTCTTCTTCACCTTCTTCACCTTCACCTTCTTCTTCTTCACCGTCTTCTTCTTCACCTTCTTCTTCTTCTTCTGCTGGTGGCAGATTGGCAGCAGAAGATATAGTTTTGTGGACCCAGATACAGTTCTGGTGTGGACCCTGGCAGTGGGAAACACAGACTGAGACAGCAGGAGGTAAATGCAGCAGAAGCAGCAGGAGAAGTAGCGTGTGTGGCAGCAGCAGGCAGTATGACATAATAGGCCGTGGCATGTAGCGGTGGTACCACAGCCAAAAATAACATAAATAAGAACAGGAGGTTCCAGACAGCGGTCGTGCAGCCCACATTGTGTCCAAAACACAATTGGGACAGCACAGTTTTCAATCCTGACACCTCCGAATTTTTTTTTACAATAATAACAGCTATTGCAGACATCGTAGTGGCGCAATAGCTGGTGGCAAACTGGCAGCAGAAGATATAGTAACTTCTGGTGTGGACCCTGGCGGTGGGAAACACAGACAGCAGCAGGAGGAGGAGGTAGATACAGCTATTGTAGTGGCGTAATAGCTGGTGGCAGACTGGCAGCAGAAGATATAGTTCAGGTGTGGACCCGGGTGGTGGGAAACACAGACACAGCAGGAGGATTAGTGTGTGGCAGCAGCAGGCAACATGACATAATAGCCCATGATACCTAGCGGTGGCACCAGGGCTGTAAATAAACACCAGTTCCAGACAGCGGCTGTGAAGCCCCCAGTGTGTCCTATACACAACTTTTTTTTTTTGGTAAACAACAAAACTGCTATTTTAGTGGAATAATAGCTGGTGGCGCATAGCAGCAGCACCTTTTTCAGTGGACCCTGTTGGTGGGAACACAAACAGCAGGAGGCGGTAATAGCAGCAGGAGGAGGAGATGGAGGAGCGTGTGGCAGCAGCAGCAATACACAACAGGCCATGGTACCCAAAGGTGGTACCACAGCACCCCAAAAATTCAACCAGGCCTAATTTACAGGAGAGGCTGTGGTCTTGAAGGTTGATCTGACTGCAAGAGATTCCCAGCCACCTCATGTCCCCCTCTCACTAACAGCGGAGGCCAGGAACTCGCCTTCAATCCACTCCTGGTTGATTTTGAGGAATGTCAGTCTGTCCACAGACTGTGTGGACAGACGAGAGCACTTCTCGGTGACCACGCCACCGGCCGCACTGAAACACCTCTCTGACATCACACTGGAAGGGGGGCAGGACAGGATTTCCAGGGCGTACTGCGCCAGCTCACTCCAGATCTCCAAACACTTGACCCAGTACTCCAAGGGATCCACAGGGTCCACGGTGTCAAGCCCGCTGAAGGACCCCATGTAGTCTGCCACAATCCGGGTCAGGCGCTGGTTCTGACTAGAGGTGAATGCTGCTGCAGGCACCTCCTCTCTAGGCAGCTCTAGCATGCAGAGTGCCTTTGTCAGAGACAGCAGGTCTGTTATGCGCCTGCTGCTCCTGGACGCAGGCACCTGCTGCTGTGCTCGCTGGACTGTAACCCGGGGGGGGGGGGTGTAACGCTGGGGGAAGGCTGGGGGCCCGCTGCAACTCCCTCATTTGGCACTCAGGGTCTCTTCCTGCAGGCAGGAACTGACCCAGCTTCCCCTTCAGCCGTGGGTCCAGCATCATGGTGATCCAAATGTGCTCCCTAGCACGCATCTGGATCACCCTTGGGTCCCTGCGCAGGCACCGCAGCATGTGCGCTGCCATGGGGAAGAGGGACGCCACACCAGACACGTCGTCGTCGTCACCCCCAGAGACGACAGTGCTGTCCTCCTCCTCTGACCCCTGAGCCTCCTCCTGCTCTCTCCACCCCCGCACCATTGTAGCTGCACTCTGCTGCTCCCCCTCACAAGCAGCAAGGTCAGGGATCTTCAACTCATCCTCCACCAACTGCAAGTCCTGCTCCTCCTCCTCCTCCTGAGAGGGGGACTGTGCAGCTGCCTGCTGATCAAGCTGGGTCAAGGCTGCCTCTCCCTCTGCCAGCAGACCAAACAGGGCCCCGTCCAGCAGGCAAACAAGGGGCACCCACTCACACACTAACGCATGGCCCCAGCTGACCATGTTGGTTGCCTGCAGGAAGGGAGCCAGCACCAAGCACTCCTTCTGCATGTGGCCCCAATCGGCATTGGGGATGATGGGCGGGAGGTTGGTGGTGCCAGACACTGTTGCATCCACCAGGTACTGGCTGACAGCCTTCCTCTGTTCAACAACCCGCTCCAACATCGCCAGGGTGGAATTCCTGTGTTGGAACATGGAGGACGAGATGGTGCCGTGGCAGGCCGAAGTGCTGCTGCAGGTGTGCCAGGGTCGCTGAGGGACCAGCAGAGCAGCGGAAATGGCGAACAATTTTCCGTGCCGCTTCCAAAACATTGTCCATTCCCTGGTAGGTGCGCAGGAACTTCTGCACCACCAGGTTCAGGATGTGGACCAGACAGGGGACGTGGGTCAGGTGTCCCCTGCTGATGGCAGCAACCAGGTTGGCCCTATTGTTGGATACCACCTCTCTGACTCTGAGGCTTCTGGGGGTCAGCCAACTCCTCTCCTGTTCTCGGAGTTTGGCCAGGACGTGGGCTGCCATCAGCTTGACCTTCCCCAGGCTGACCATCTCTAGCAGTGCTTGGCAGTGGCGGGGCTTCACGCTGCTGCTGAGGCGGGGGTGTTTGGTGGGTGTGCTGGAGGAGGGAACTGGATCAGAGGAACCTGCTGCACTTCCCCTTACCCTGACTCGGCTGCTGCTGCTGTGCCCGATGCTGCTGTCGCCTCACCCACTTCCACCAAACTGACCCAATAAGCCGTAAAGGACAGGTAGTGGTCTGTCCCGAATTGGCTGCTCCATGAGTCCATGGTCACATGGACCCGCGCTCACCCACGGCGTGATTGAGCGAACGGGCCACGTTCGCCATCACGGACTCATGCAGTGCTGGGATGGCTGTGTGGGAGAAATAGTGGTGGCTGGGAATATCGCCACTCTGGGACCCCACACACATGTTGCTCCCCCCCTGCACAAGAGAGTACGGCAGGAGTTGGGAGCACATGGCACAGGCGAGCAATCCGTTGAGCTACCGGATGCGAGAATGGGTGGGAGGCAGAGCCTGGATCACTCCCAGAAAGACCTCGCTGAGCAGGCTCTGGCCGTGTTTGCCTGCACACCGGGAAGCTGAGGAGGAGGAGACTGTGGACGGAGCACTGCTGGTACTGCTGCTGCGGGAGGAGCAGGAGGGCAGGATGCTGCTGCTGAAGGCTGTGCAATGGGTCGCCTGCTGCTCTGACCACTGCCAGCGCCAGCGTTCTTCAGCCTCTTGTGGCCAAGGTAAGGAGTATAGAAAACTGGGTAAAAAACACAAAGACAACGGGAGCCCAAATGCTGCAGTACATCACAAGATGATTCTAGTATTAAAAAAAATGCTAAAAAGGAATACTCACAAAAGTGGGTTGCACAAGGGCAACCGACCACTTCAGGCAGGTGGAGTAAATGAACCTGACTCCACTCAGGTATACCAGCAATCTTGGAAGCGGTCGCTCTCTTGCAAAAAATTCCATTCACTCTGAACCCTGTAAGGTGTTGGGATTCCACCTGGGTCAGGTGTATGGAACACCCCTCACTATAGAGCGAGGGGAGTAAGGCACAGAAGAAGGTAAAAGAGGCGCCCAATGGATATAAAATACTCTAAAAACACTAAAATTGAAAAATATTGAGGTGGCTTACCTCATAGATGACAATTCACTTTAGATAGAGCTATTTATTATTAACAAGCACAGGCAACGCATTTCGTGGGACTTAGCCCACTTCCTCAGGCCAAATAAAGTGCCTATAAACATCAGAGAGAGGTGCTTAGTGCTACATAAAAGTACCACAGTAAAATAAACATATATACACTACCAGGGGCGTAGCTAGAACCCCTGGGGCCCCATAGCAAAGTTTTGGTTGGGGGCCCCTCCCTTAAAAAAATTATAAGGTACCTTAGTGTGCATATTATACTATAACTACCTACTACTACACTCACAGTGGCAGCAGGGCAGAGAGAAGAGGCACACACAAGACTAAGGTCCTATTTACGCTTAAGAGGGACCTAAACTGAGAAGGATATGGATTTTTCCTTTTAAAATAATACCAGTTGCCTGACCCTCCTGCTGATCCTGTGTCTCTAATACTTTTAGCCACAGCCCCTCAACAAGCATGCAGCAGATCCGGTGCTCTGACTGAAGTCAGACTGGATTGCTGCATGCTTGTTTCAGGTGTGATTCAGCCACTACTGCAGCCAAACAGAACAGCAGGACTGCCAAGCAACTAGTATTGTTTAAAAGGAAACATTTATATCCCTCTAAGTTAAGGTTCCTTTAATCAATTTTTCTTTTCCATTGCAGTGCATTATGAAAAATCTTTCAATTAAAGAGACTCAGAGCTGAGTCAACCGCTGTTTTTTTACTTACCCGGGGCTTCCTCCAGCTCCATAAGCATGGATGTGTCCCTCGCTGTCTTCCTCAGCTCCTCCGTTCAGCCGCAGTCGACTCAGTGACATCAACGCGGCCTTCTGCGCTGTCCACTGCTGACATCACTAAGCCGCTTACCGGGGAAGATGGTGGCTGAACGGAGGCACTGAGGAGGACGGCGAGGGACACATCCATTCTTATGAGGCTGGAGGAAGCCCTGGGTAAGTAAAAAAAAAACAGCAGGAACACTCATCTCCGAGTCTCTTTAAAAGGCATACAGCGTGAACTTAGCCACTGGGAAACATGGGCATTACTTTGAAAATCAGGACACTGCAGGGAGGGGGAGAAAGGACACTCCTGGGAGGGGGACACAGGACACAGCAGGCAGGGGGGGACACAGGACACCGCAGGCAGGGGGGGACACAGGACACCGCAGGCAGGGGGGACACAGGACACCGCAGGCAGGGGGGGGGGGGGGGACACAGGACACCGCTAGGAGGGAGACACAAGACACCGCTAGGAGGGAGACACAGGACACCGCTAGGAGGGAGACACAGGACACCGCTAGGAGGGAGACACAGGACACCGCTAGGAGGGAGACACAGGACACCGCTAGGAGGGAGACACAGGACACCGCTTGGAGGGAGACACAAGACACCGCTAGGAGGGAGACACAAGACACTGCTAGGAGGGAGACACAAGACACTGCTAGGAGGGAGACACAAGACACCGCAAGGAGGGAGACACAAGACACCGCAAGGAGGGAGACACAAGACACCGCAAGGAGGGAGACACAAGACACACCGCTAGGAGGGAGACACAGGACACTGATGGGAGGGGGACACAGGACACTGATGGGAGGGGGACACAGGACACCGCAGGTAGGGGGACACAGGACACCGCAGGGAGGGGGACACAGGACACCACAGGGAGGGGGACACAGGACACCGCAGGGAGAGGGACACAGGACACCACAGGGAAGGGGGACACAGGACACCGCAGGGAGGGGGACACAGGACACCGCAGGGAGGGGGACACAGGACACCGCAGGGAGGGGGACACAGGACACCGCAGGGAGGGGGACACAGGACACCGCAGGGAGGGGGACACAGGACACCGCAGGGAGGGGGACACAGGACACCGCAGGGAGGGGGACACAGGACACCGCAGGGAGGGGGACACAGGACACCGCAGGGAGGGGGACACAGGACACCGCAGGGAGGGGGACACAGGACACCGCAGGGAGAGGGACACAGGACACCACAGGGAAGGGGGACACAGGACACCGCAGGGAGGGGGACACAGGACACCGCAGGGAGAGGGACACAGGACACCGCAGGGAGGGGGACACAGGACACCGCAGGGAGGGGGACACAGGACACCGCAGGGAGAGGGACACAGGACACCGCAGGGAGAGGGACACAGGACACCGCAGGGAGGGGGACACAGGACACCGCAGGGAGGGGGACACAGGACACCACAGGGAGGGGAAGACAGGGCAGGCAAGCACAGAGTGGAGGGGGGAAGAGTAGTGTGTGCAGAACAAGCTGACAGAAGGAAAAGGGACAGAAAGAAACGAGAGAGCCAGAGGGAGGGAGATATCAGATTACCTGCAGGCAGTGGCAGTCTATGGAGGAGGTGGACCTGCTGGAGCAGAAACATGACTCTACCAGCTGATTTAAACCACGTGGGCTGCTGCAGCTCTCTCCTCAGGGCTGGGCAGCTTCCACCTATGCACGTGGGCGGTGGGGCTTCTTCTATTAAACAAACTCCCCCACTCAGCATTCCCCTCTGCACCTCCATCCAGACTCTGCTGTGGAGGGGAGGGGGCGGAGCCACGTCCTGTGCAGAGTGCTATTCTGTTCCCAGCCGGAACTATACACTAATTGCCGGCTGGGAGCAGGGATCTCAAAGAGGCGGAAGGTGAAATAGTCCCTTTTCACCCATCTGCATGCCTCTCTATCTTTGTGATTTTTCACATATGGAAATTGCAGCCTAGTGGCTGCACTTAAGGGGAAAAAATACACACGCAGCTAGAACTGAAGGGCCCCCTCATGGCTTCGGGCCCCAAGGGCCCCATAGCAGTCGCTATGCCAGCTATGGCGATCCCTACGCCACTGTACACTACAGAACAACAGCTATAAATAAAAAAAAAATACAAATGTATACAGTGACTAGTGCAGCCGTCAAAACCACTAAACTTTTTAGTGCTCATACAGCGGGTATGTCTTGCAGTTTGCATTTATGGTGCACCAGTCTGACACCATTTTGGCCGCTGGCTTTGGCGCACTGTATGCTCTGGGGGAACGTGTGTCTGCTGGATGAGCCGCACTAAAAAGTGCAAAAAGTTTAGTGGTTTTGACGGCTGCACTAGTCACTGTATAAATTTGTATTGTTGTTCTGTAGTGCATATATGTTTTTTTTACTGTGGTACTTTTATGGGCTAAGTCTCACGGAACGCGTTGCCTGACATTGTTAATAATAAATAGCTCTATCTAAAGTGAGTTGTCCTCTATAACAACCACCTCCTCCATCTCAAACTCATCGCCTGTCTCCAGCATGTGCTCCTCAAACTGCTGAACAACATCCCTGAAGGTGCTCGCGTTCCCCTGGGTGAACAACGAGCTCAGTGAGGGCAGGCTGCCCGCTGGGGTCGACGTGACTGCAAGCGGTGGTGGGCGGATGCTTCTGCTCCTGCAAACAGGAGTGCTGGTGGTCATCTCGCTGGAGGTCTGTGTGGACCCAGTGGCCTGCTGCTGCATCAGTTCCACCACAGGCTCTGCCTCAATCTCCTCAATGAGCCAGCGACGACCCACCGCGAAGACGGGCGATACACGCTGTTGCACCACTGCAGCATGACTCTCAGCTGCTATCTCCCTAACAGCTGAGTGGTCAGTGGTTGATGGTGGCGGCAATGACACTGCCTCTCCTGATGCCCCTGCCCCTGCTGGCCCTGCCAGTGCCAGACATTTTACAGTTTAGAATATACACAAAATTAAATTAGAACTTTATGTAAAGGGGGGGGGGGGGAGACAAGTGTGGTGTACTTTATTTAAGAAACTGTGGTGAGTGGCACTACTGGGTGGTGACTGGTGGTGGTGGGGTGAGGTGACTTGCCTGCCTGACAGAAAAATATAAAGGTTTTTTTTTTAACTTTTTTTTAGAACACAGACAGTCAGTCAGTCACTCACTCACAGCAGGTAGTTCAATTCACTACCCACGGGCAGTGACAGACGTCAGACAGCGATTGAACTCCAAGCACAACACAAAAATGAACAGTGTTTGAGACAAGAGTGACAGCAGACAGTGACACACTAACTGTCTGTCTATCTGTCACACACTAACAGCAGCACTGCTGTCAAGTAACTGTACTAAATTAAGCTAACTCAGTACAAATTACCTATGTATAACTGGTAGTAGACTACTACTAGTAGTAGAAGTAGTAGAAGTAGTAGTAGAAGAACTGCAACTAACGGAGTGACTGTAGAGTAGCAGACACTGGCACACTAACTGTCTGTCTATCTGTCACACTCTAACAGCACTGCAATTAAATTAAGCTAACTCAGTACAAATTAGCTATATATAACTGGTTGTAGTAGTAGTAGTAGTAGAACTGCAACTAACGGAGTGACAGCAGAGTAGCAGACACTGACACAATAACTGTCTGTATATCTGTCACACTGTAATAGCACTGCAATTAAATTAAGCTAACTCAGTACACATTAGCTATATATAACTGGTAGTTGTAGACTAGTAGTAGTAGTAGTAGTAGTAGCATAGGTCACAACAGTCACGATTTGGGGGGGACCATCCCGGACCTTGCCCCCTTTATCCCGGGTCCCGCCCCCTCCTCCTTAAGTCACATTTTTCTATAAACAGACTGTGAAATTCCTTAGATGAAGGGACAGAAAGATCAGCCTCACACTCCTTCCTCTCCTCTGTGTGCTTCCTGCCAGGGGTGCTCGTAATGGCCAAAAAACGTAGTTTCGCAAATTTTGCAAAGTTTTTCGCATCAAAAAACTTTGCATGAAACTTAGCGTAGTATTTTACGAAATTCCGGGTGTAGCGTAATTATGCTACAATACTACGCGCGTAAATGAAATTGCGTAACGTAATTACGCATTACTTATGCCTGAAAATCTGCGTTAAACTTGCCAATGCGCATGGGCATACTATATATTAATGCGAATAATCATACTTATAATACTTATAATACGTATAAAAATATGCATTAAACAGCGCATGCGCGTCTATACCATACCTTGTCCGCATGCGGAAATTTGTAAGCGTACATCAATCAAAATACGCGTTAAAAGATACTAAATGACTAATTTCGTAATGAACCGTAATTTCTCGAAATTACGAAGTTATGCAAAATTTCGATACATAAGTAGAAGACTGCGAATTACCTTCCAGAGAGGTAGGAAGATAACCATGTAAGAGCGAGGCCCTTTATTCCAACATTTGAATGTATTTGTAAGAGTAAGGTGTAGTCGACCGTATCGAATGCTGATGACCGATCAAGAAGAATGAGTATGGAAAATTGACCTTTGGATTTAGCTGTAAGAAGGTCATTGGCCACTTTGGTAAGGGCCGTTTCCGTGGAGTTTTACGTTGTTCTAAAGGCACTGATTTGGTTATTTTGAAAAATATATATACCGTATATACTCATGTAAAAGCTGACCCGAGTATAAGCAGACCCCCCCATTTCCCCCCCCCCCCCCAAAAAAACCCTCTGAAAAATGATTGACATGAGTATAAACCGAGGGTGGAAAATGCAGTGGCCTTATGGCATAGAATAAAGCATTGCTTGGAGAAGTCAGTTCACTAGTACTGAAAGCAAATAAAAAAAAAACATTGCAGGTGATTAACGACTTCACCTCAAAGGGTTTTTTGCCTTTTGGATGTATCTGCTATGTCCAAAAGGTTGTTGCTGCGCTGCGGTGCACTCCCACGGCTGATTGCGCGCGCCCACGTGCTTTTGTGCCGCCGTCAGTTAGCCCGTTGATCTAGCAGCTAACAATCGGCGGTGGTAACGAGCACCGTGGGGGTGCAGCGGGGGGCGAGCAGTAACGTGCGGCAGGGATGGACATGATAGCTATGTCCCTGCAAGAGGTTATGGGAACTTGCAGGGACATAGTTACTCATCCCGGGAGAGGAGAAGTGGTTAAAAGAACATAACATAAAGTCCTCCAAAGATGGAGAATAGTGGAGAAGTGATCCTTGAAGTGTTCTCTGCTCACTAATGGCCATGTTCCCTCTGCCATGGGTATAGTATTGCTGTCACATAGTAGAGTGTTACTGCACCTGCCACCAGATCAGAATGTATAGCATACCTTAGAAGAGTGCAATGTGTGTTCCGAAGTGGGATGTACAGAAAAGTGTACAATTAAATCTGGGGCTGTGGGAAAAGCCCTGGAGAAATTGTGGCCAAAGTTTACATGGAAACCAGTGATGCTCGGATGCAGGTCGTGATCACAACTTGCCGTGATTCCACAACCATTTTTAGCTATCCGCCACGGGTGTTCGTCGCCGTGGATCAATTTTCATTCACTAAAAGCCGCTTTGGCAGATCGTGAATGACCGCATTCATGCTCGTGAAAACGGCGCAGAACTCGTGGTTAGTTCGTGAATAGCGGATGTAGGCAGAAGTGACTTCCCTGGCCCAATCAGAGGCCCCCAGCCAGGCAATAGCAACCAATCACAGGAGGGGAGGCTATGCCCTCCCCTCCTGCATATAAAGCGGTGGCCATGATGGAAAACCTCCATCCTTGCTAGACTCTGGTACTGGGAGGATCATTTCCAGGCCATTGTTCCTTCAGCAAGCACGTTTTCTGTGTCAAAAAACCAAGCGTTTTTACTGCTAACAGTGCTCTTATATTGTACTTCTCAGTGTACTCTGCTCACTGCTCACTGGTATTATTCATCTCATTTGGCAGTAATACCCTTCAGTTAGGTTGTACTCTGCTTACTGCTCACTGGTATTATTCATCTCATTTGGCAGTGATACCCTTAAGTTAGGTTGTACTCTGCTCACTGCTCACTGGTATTATTCATCTCATTTGGCAGTGATACCCTTCAGTTAGGTTGTACTCTGCTCACTGCTCACTGGTATTATTCATCTCATTTGGCAGTGATACCCTTCAGTTGAGTTGTACTCTGCTCACTGCTCACTGGTATTATTCATCTCATTTGGAAGTGATACCCTTCAGTTAGGTTGTACTCTGCTCACTGCTCACTGGTATTAATCATCTCATCGCCCAGTGATACCCTTCAGTTAGGTTGTACTGTGCTCACTGCTCACTGGTATTAATCATCTCATTAGCCAGTGATACCCTTCACTTACATTGTACTTTGATCACTGGTATTAATCATCTAATTTGGCAGTGATACCCTTCACTTAGGTTGTACTGTTCTCACTGCTCACTGGTATTAACCATCTCATTTGGCAGTGATACCCTTCACTTTGATTGTACTGTGCTCGCTGCTCACTGGTATTAATCATCTCATTAACCAGTGATACCCATCACTTAGGTTGTACTGTGCTCATTGGTATTATTCATCTTATTACCCAGTGATACCCTTCACTTAGGTTGTACTGTGCTCATTGGTATTATTCATCTCATTACCCAGTGATACCCTTCAGTTACATTGTACTCTGCTCACTGGTATTAATCATCTCATTACCCAGTGATACCCTTCACTTAGGTTGTATTGTTCACTGCTCACTGGTATTATTCAGCTTGTTAGCCAGTGATTCGCTTCAGTTACTATTTACAGACAGTCAGAGTGCCACTGCAGTTCTGTAACGGTTGGATGTCGCAACTCAGTTGTCCGATTATTTGGTGATCTGCAGAATCACCAATAATGCAGATGCTATACCTGATTATGTGTCATCTGCAGAATCACAAATAATACTAGTATAGCAGCACAAGGAGCTGAGTATGTAGTGCTTGGTGCAACAGTAACTTTAATAGTTTAGCGAGACCTCACCAGAGGGGCTGGTGTGGAACTATCGGCACACTGACTGTATGATAAAGTACAAACCCCAGCAAGCTGGAGATACTGAAACTGAAGAGATAGAATCTCCCGAGGAGCGCGTGATTCAGACTGTACTGCAGCCTAGGAGCAGGAGGTACAAACAGTGCTGCAACTAATGATCACCTGAGGGGCATGTGATTCAGACAGTACTGCAGCCTAGGAGCAGAAGCAATTGGTCACTAGCAAATTACTTCACCAGTGGAGCTGGAGAAACTAACACCTCACCAGTGGCGAGGGCCCACTGGTGAGTAGAAAGGTCAGACAGGCAAGGGTTGGCAACAGAGAGGACAGTATAAGAGCAGAATTGTAAGGCAGAGGAGTAGTCGGTAATCAAGCAGAGGTTCAGCAACATTAGGCAGATAGGCAGAGGTACAGAATCGGTAAGCTTAGAGCAGAGTCAGAGTAGAGCCAGAGTCAAACACAGAATATCAATCACAATATAAATAATATCCTAGTCTAGGTGTGAAGTCCTTGGTTTCAACACCTGGGGCCATATGTAATTCACCTTTTCACCTGAGGGGCAAACGCAGGATTTTTAAGGGGGGGATTCCTGAAAGGTCCAGAAGCACTTATGTCCCCGAGTGCTTCCGAATTCAGGTGGCTCCATACTGCCCATGCACAAAAGTGCACTGGCGTATTACGGAGCTGCCTATCTTTGGAAGTACTCAAGGACACAAGTGTTTCTGAGGGCTTCTGGAAGCAGCAAATTTGAACAGGGGACAGCGCTGGAACAACTCCCCAAGAGAGGAACAGGAGATAGACTTAGTTTGGACAATTCAGTGGAATATGTCACTTGTCACATAGCGCAAGCGATACCCATATGATGCAGGGATATATGCATCTGCGGAAGATGGCGGCGCTATATAAATACTAAATAATAATAATTTGCCTCACCAGGATTGCACTTTTTTTTAGCTTTCCTGTATGACAGGAAGACACAGCCAGCCAGCACTAGGGAAAGAGGGAAACAAAGGTGAATGAGGGAGAGCTGGTGCACACCAAGAGGGCTTCTGAGCGTTTTTCAAATCAACACTGGACCGGCCCTAAATCACTGAATGAAAGGCGGCCAGGGGGGAGATTGCCCCCCAGGTGGAGTGGATAGACTGAGATAGAGCAGATAGTCAGTGCAGTTTCTAGGCTAAAATGCACCCAGGGCAAGGGTGTACAAATTGCGCCCCCCCCCCGCAGCAAGGTATGGGTGCCCGCAGTATAGGTTAGCCAGGTCTAGTTGCACTCAGTATAGATTCCCCCAGAATAGGTACCCCAGTATAGGTAGCCAGCTATAGGTCCCCCCAGTATAGGTAGCCAGGCATAGGTGAGCCAGTATAGTTGCCTCCGGTATAGGTTAGCCAGGTAGGTGCATCCAGTATAGGTAGCCAGTATAGTTGCCCCCAGTATAGGTTAGATAGGCAGGCGTCCCCGGTATAAATTAGATAGGTAGTAGGTGCCCCCAGTACAGGTTAGCTAGGTGGGTGCCTCTAATATAGGTAGCCAGAATAGTTGTCCCCAGCATAGGTTAGATAGGTAGATGCCCCCAGTATAGGTTAGTTAGGTAGGTGCCTCCAATATAGGTAGCCAGTATAGTTGTTACCTGTATAGGCTAGCTAGGTAGGTAGGCGCCCCCAATACATGTTGGATAAGTTAATGCTCCCACTATAGGTTAGATAGGTAGCTGCTCCCCAGTATAGGTAAGATAGGTAGGTGCCCCCCTGTATAGGTTAGATTAGATAGCTGCCCCCTCAGTATAGGTCAGATAGGTAGCTGCCCCCCATGATAGGTTAGATAGGTAGGTACCCCCCATGATAGGTTAGATAGGTAGCTGCCCCAATATAGGTTAGGTAGGTGCCCCCCAGTATAGGTTAGATAGGTAGCTGTCCCCCAGTATAGGTTAGATAGGTAGGTGCCCCCCAGGATAGGTTAGATAGGAAGGTGCCCGCCAGGATAGGTTAGATAGGTAAGTGCCCCCCAGGATAGGATAGATAGGTAGCTGCCCCAATACAGGTTAGGTAGGTGTCCCCCAGTTAGATAGGTAGTTGCCCCCCAGTATAGGTTAGATAGGAAGGTGCCCCCCAGGATAGGTTAGATAGGTAGGTGTCCCCCAGTATAGGTTAGATAGGAAGGTGCCCCCCAGGATAGGTTAGATAGGTGCCCCCCAGTATAGGTTAGATAGGTAGCTGTCCCCCAGTATAGGTTATATAGGTAGGTGCCCCCCAGGATAGGTTAGATAGGTAGGTGCCCCCCAGGATAGGTTAGATAGGTAGCTGCCCCAGTATAGGTTAGGTAGGTGCCCCCCAGTATAGGTTAGATAGGTAGCTGCCCCCCAGTATAGGTTAGATAGGTAGGTGCCCCCCAGGATAGGTTAGATAGGTAGGTGCCCCCCAGGATAGGTTAGATAGGTAGCTGCCCCAATATAGGTTAGGTAGGTGCCCCCCAGTATAGGTTAGATAGGTAGCTTCCCCCCAGTATAGGTTAGATAGGTAGGTGCCCCCCAGGATAGGTTAGATAGGTAGGTGCCCCCCAGGATAGGTTAGATAGGTAGCTGCCCCAATATAGGTTAGGTAGGTCCCCCCCCCCCCCCCCAGTATAGGTTAGATAGGTAGCTGCCCCCCAGTATAGGTTAGATAGGTAGGTGCCCCCCAGGATAGGTTAAATAGGTAGCTGCCCCAGTATAGGTTAGGTAGGTGCCCCCCAGTATAGGTTAGATAGGTAGCTGCCCCCAGTATAGGTTAGATAGGTAGCTGCCCCCCAGGATAGGTTAGATAGGTAGCTGCCCCAGTATAGGTTAGGTAGGTGCCCCCCAGTATAGGTTAGATAGGTAGCTGCCCCACAGTATAGGTTAGATAGGTAGGTGCCCCCCAGAATAGGTTAGATAGGGAGGTGCCCCCCAGGATAGGTTAGATAGGTAGCTGCCCCAGTATAGGTTAGGTAGGTGCCCCCCATGATGGAGGGGGGACTCGCAGCCACGGGGAGGGCAGCCCGACCTCTCCCTCCCTCTCCCCGGGCCGCCCTCCATGCGATCTCCCCTCGGACTGCAGAGTAATGCAGCAGGGAAGTGCTGTGCATAACTACTCACCTCGCTGGCTCCAAGCGCTACTCTCTCGCCGCCAGTCTCATCTCTCCATACACGCTGATACACACACACGCGCTGCTTCCGGGCTAAACAGGAAGCAGCGTGTGTGTGTATCAGCGTGTATGGAGAGATGAGACTGGCGGCGAGAGCACCGGCGTACCTACCGGGGATGCGACACCCTCAGCCGCAGGGGGGCCCGGGGCTGCTCTGGGGCCCGCTCACTGTGCGTGGGGGGAGCGCTGCTCTGGACCCCCCAGCAAGGTGCTCAACTGGCCGCAGCGTCGCTGCGCCAGTTCATTCCCCGCTCCAGCAGCCTGCATAGTCTCCGGCAGGCAGAGCAGGGCTACGGCAAGATGGCCGCCGAAGAAGCCCTACACTGGAGACTATTTGTGTCTCTAGTACAGGGCTTCGGCAGCCATCTTGCCGTAGCCCTGCACTCTGCCTGTCAGCGCGGGAGATGTGCTGCAGGAGGACTCGGGGAGCTGCGAGCCAGATGCCGGGAGAGGAGACTTCTGTCAGGTGAGTGATTTGTTTTTTTTTCACAGGTGCATTTTTTTTCTAGTGTCTGCTGCCTATGCCTAGCCTACACATTGTGATGTTCTGGTGTCTGCTGCCCACATTACGATTTTCAGGTGTCTGCTGCCCACATTGCGATTTTCTGGTGTCTGCTG
The DNA here is from genome assembly GCF_040937935.1 of Hyperolius riggenbachi. Taxonomy (NCBI): domain Eukaryota; kingdom Metazoa; phylum Chordata; class Amphibia; order Anura; family Hyperoliidae; genus Hyperolius; species Hyperolius riggenbachi. The sequence goes on from NC_090656.1 coordinate 118,124,117, forward strand.
CCCACATTGCGATTTTCTGGTCACTGCTGCCCACATTGCGATTTTCAGGTGTCTGCTGCCCACATTACGATTTTCAGGTGTCTGCTGCACACATTACGATTTTCTGGTCACTGCTGCCCACATTGCGATTTTCTGGTCACTGCTGCCCACATTACGATTTTCAGGTGTCTGCTGCCCACATTGCGATTTTCTGGTCACTGCTGCCCACATTGCGATTTTCAGGTGTCTGCTGCCCACATTGCGATTTTCTGGTCACTGCTGCCCACATTGCGATTTTCAGGTGTCTGCTGCCCACATTACGATTTTCAGGTGTCTGCTGCCCACATTGCGATTTTCTGGTGACTGCTGCCCACATTGCGATTTTCTGGTGTCTGCTGCCCACATTGCGATTTTCTGGTGACTGCTGCCCACATTACGATTTTCAGGTGTCTGCTGCCCACATTGCGATTTTCTGGTGTCTGCTGCCCACATTGCGATTTTCTGGTGTCTGCTGCCCACATTACGATTTTCTGGTCACTGCTGCCCACATTGCGATTTTCAGGTGTCTGCTGCCCACATTGCGATTTTCAGGTGTCTGCTGCCCACATTGCGATTTTCTGGTCACTGCTGCCCACATTGCGATTTTCAGGTGTCTGCTGCCCACATTGCGATTTTCTGGTGACTGCTGCCCACATTGCGATTTTCTGGTGACTGCTGCCCACATTGCGATTTTCAGGTGTCTGCTGCCCACATTGCGATTTTCAGGTGTCTGCTGCCCACATTGCGATTTTCTGTTCACTGCTGCCCACATTGCGATTTTCTGTTCACTGCTGCCCACATTGCGATTTTCTGGTGATTGCTGCCCATATTAGGATTTTCAGGTGTCTGCTGCCCACATTACGATTTTCTGGTCACTGCTGCCCACATTGCGATTTTCTGGTGTCTGGTCTGCTGCCCACATTGCGATTTTCAGGTGTCTGCTGCCCACATTACGATTTTCAGGTGTCTGCTGCCCACATTGCGATTTTCTGGTCACTGCTGCCCACATTGCGATTTTCTGGTGACTGCTGCCCACATTAGGATTTTCTGGTGTCTGCTGCCCATATTATGATTTTCTGGTGTCTGCTGCCCACATTACGATTTTCAGGTTCCTGCTGCCCACATTACGATTTTCTGGTGTCTGCTGCCCACATTATGATTTTCTGGTGTCTGCTGCCCACATTATGATTTTCTGGTGTCTGCTGCCCACATTGCGATTTTCTGGTCACTGCTGCCCACATTACGATTTTCAGGTGTCTGCTGCCCACATTGCGATTTTCAGGTGTCTGCTGCCCACATTACGATTTTCAGGTGTCTGCTGCCCACATTGCGATTTTCTGGTGACTGCTGCCCACATTGCGATTTTCTGGTGACTGCTGCCCACATTGCGATTTTCAGGTGTCTGCTGCCCACATTGCGATTTTCAGGTGTCTGCTGCCCACATTGCGATTTTCTGTTCACTGCTGCCCACATTGCGATTTTCTGTTCACTGCTGCCCACATTGCGATTTTCTGGTGATTGCTGCCCATATTAGGATTTTCAGGTGTCTGCTGCCCACATTACGATTTTCTGGTCACTGCTGCCCACATTGCGATTTTCTGGTGTCTGGTCTGCTGCCCACATTGCGATTTTCAGGTGTCTGCTGCCCACATTACGATTTTCAGGTGTCTGCTGCCCACATTGCGATTTTCTGGTCACTGCTGCCCACATTGTGATTTTCTGGTGACTGCTGCCCACATTAGGATTTTCTGGTGCCTGCTGCCCATATTATGATTTTCTGGTGTCTGCTGCCCACATTACGATTTTCAGGTGCCTGCTGCCCACATTACGATTTTCTGGTGTCTGCTGCCCACATTATGATTTTCTGGTGTCTGCTGCCCACATTATGATTTTCTGGTGTCTGCTGCCCACATTGCGATTTTCTGGTCACTGCTGCCCACATTACGATTTTCAGGTGTCTGCTGCCCACATTACGATTTTCAGGTGTCTGCTGCCCACATTACGATTTTCAGGTGTCTGCTGCCCACATTACGATTTTCAGGTGTCTGCTGCCCACATTACGATTTTCAGGTGTCTGCTGCCCTCATTACGATTTTCAGGTGTCTGCTGCCCACATTGCGATTTTCAGGTGTCTGCTGCCCACATTGCGATTTTCTGGTGTCTGCTGCCCACATTGCGATTTTCTGGTGTATGCTGCCCACATTAGGATTTTTTGGTGACTGCTGCCCACATTGCGATTTTCTGGTGACTGCTGCCCACATAAGGATTTTCTGGTGACTGCTGCCCACATTAGGATTTTCTGGTGTGTGCTGCCCACATTATGATATTCTGGTGACTGACTGCTGCCCACATTAGGATTTTCTGGTGACTGCTGCCCACATTACAATATTCTGGTGACTGCTGCCCACATTACGATATTCTGGTGACTGCTGCCCACATTAGGATTTTCTGGTAACTGCTGCCCACATGGCGATTTTCTGGTGACTGCTGCCCACATGGCGATTTTCTGGTGACTGCTGCCCACATTGCGATTTTCTGGTGAACTCTGCCCACATTACGATTTTCTGGCCCACATTACGATTTTCTGGTGAACACTGCCCACATTACGATTTTCTGGTGAACACTGCCCACGTTACGATTGTCTGGTTAAAGCTGTCCACGTTACAATTTTCTGGAGACTGCTGCTCACGTTACGATTTTCTGGTGACTGGTGCCCACATTACGATTTGCTGGTGAACTCTGCCCACATTACGATTTTCTGGCCCACATTACGATTGTCTGGTAAAATGCTGCCCACTTTACAATTAATTTACAGTGAAACGCTGCCCCATTATGATTATTTGGCACCTATGGGGGGGGCCCCATCCAAATATTCGCAGGGGGGCCCAGTGATTTCTAGTTACACCCCTGGGCGAGAGAGTAGCGCTTGGAGCAAGCGAGGTGAGTAGTTATGCACAGCGCTTCCCTGCTGCATTACTCTGCAGTCCGAGGGGAGATCGCATGGAGAGCGGCCCTGGGAGAGGGAGGGAGAGGTCGGGCTGCCCTCCCCGCGGCTGCGGCTCTCCCCTCCATCACAGCGCCCCCCTCCCAGCAGCGCTCAGTGCGGCGGCACGGGCCGCACGGCAGTAGCAACGGCCCTGCAGATAGTGTATCTGTATTGCAGTCCCACATCACACAGAGGCTACTTGCATGTACTGTGTCTCCTGTCCCTGCCAGCCAAATCCAAAAAAGCTTTATTGGCAGGACCAAATACATTTAGCATTGCCAAAGCGAAAACAAAACATTAACAACATGGTGATGGGGGGGTTGTGGGAATAGGGGAAGGATACACCCAAGAGGCTGACGATGGTCAGCCTCTCACACAAGCTGCAGGCAGCAACTTTTCAACCTGTGACATACCTTATGTAGCTGTCTACATGCAGTAGGAAAGAGCTGAGTTTTTCCCACAGACCCTGCAGGCACCCTGTATATTTACCAGCTTGTCTGCTTCAGCGATTTCAGGGAATTTTTTTTAAAGGTACAGGAGTCTCAGGGGGGTGTTCCATACATCCAGAATCCCCTTCTGGATACGCCAGTGCACCTGAGTTTTCTCCTAGGAGATCATTTTTCATCTTCAATTTAAAATAACTTTCCAGCACTTTTCAAATAAAAAAGTACCAACAAGTAGGTAGAAAGGTGCTATCAAAATTATTTTGAGTATGTTCTTGCTTTCTGGTGGCTTAAAGAGAGTCTGAAGCGAGAATAAATCTCGCTTCAGACCTCATAAATAGCAGGGGCACGTGTGCCCCTGCTAAAACGCCGCTATAGCACGGCTTAACGGGGGTCCCTTCACCCCCAAATCCCCCTCGATACACCCGGGGAGCGCTTCCTGGTTGGGGCAGGGCTAACCGCCGCAGCCCTGCCCCACGCGCGTCTGTCAGCGCGTATCTCTGCCTCTCCCCCGCCCCTCTCAGTCTTCCTTCACTGAGAGGGGCGGGGGAGAGGCGGCGATGCGCCGCTGACAGACGCGACTGGAGGCAGGGCTGCAGCCGTTAGCCCTGCCTCCAGGAAGGGAAATTCTGCGACCTTTCTACGACACACTTTTGCGGGGGGTGGGGTGGGGGTGAAGGGACCCCCGTTTAGCCGCGGGATAGCGGCATTTTAGCAGGGGCACGTGTTGAGCTCTGAAGCGAGATTTATTCTCGCTTCAGAGTCTCTTTAAAAGGCATTATATTGAAAAGTAAAAAAATATCAACTAGAAAACTAAGGAGAAAAGGTGAATTGCATATGGGCCCTGGGATCTAGTCTAAGGTCTGAGCACTAACACAGGATTTATTCACGACAGCAGACAGAGAGGGAATGATTCCTCCGGGCTCAAGAGCCCAGGGAGATCCTGAGGCACGCCCCCCTGCTGCCAGCCAATCAGCAAGGACGGGCGCACAGCGAGACGTCAGCTGACCCGCAGGTCAGCTGACACGTCTCCTGGCCGCATAAAGATCATGATGGTGCGCACGCGCACTCATCAATGCGGCCATCAGAGCGACTGAGAGTCCCGTCCTCGGCGTGCTAGACGCCCGAGGCACGGGATCGCTGATGGAGGCAGCTGCGGGGGTGCTGTTCACCGCAGCTGCCTCCACACATGTTACAAGTTAAATCGCAACATTTCGTGAGCCCATCATGAGTTTCTCACACACCTCTGCTGTGAGCAGCACTCCCAACTGCAGCAACAGCCAATGCCCCACGCAAGTTATAACATCCACTCCAGCAGCCAGTTGTCAGCAGCCCTCCCGCGTTGTGTCCCTCAGTCCGGCATCTGGGCGATTATTGAGGGCTGCCATTGAGGAGGTGATGGGGCCTGATGTGGAGGAGGAGGTTGGGCTTGGGCCAGCATCCCAAGTTTATGTTGAGGACGATGAGGGGTCTGTGTCTGGGGATGTTGGGGTGGCACAGGTGGTGGTGGTGGGGGGGGGGGGTCAGAAAAAGAATTCTATGATGATGATGATCGGGACCATCTGTATGTGCCTCAGACCCAGGAAAACATGTTGGATCTAGTATTTAGGTACTAAAATCTGCGTTCCCACTGCCCGGGTCCACGGATGCATATCATTTTTTGGACAGCACTATCAAACTGTGGTACTATCAGTGAGTTGCCATGGTCCTTCTGTGCTGCCACACTGACTGTCCGCTTTGTCCTCCTGACTCAGTCGCTGCTAAAGTCTGCCTTCACAATGCCCAGGTCCACTGACAACTCTGCAGTCATGTCCTTGCAATCGTTGCAAAAAAATAAAAATAAAATAAAAATATATATACTGGTATATAGCAGCAGGAAAATACAGCAGGAAAACCTCCAGCACATCCATTGCTTGGCCCACGTGCTGAATCTTGTGTTGCAGCGCTTCCTGCGCACCTACCAGGGGATGAACGACCTGCTGCAAGATGCCCGGGAGGTGGTACGGTTTTTCCGCCACTCAGCCACTGCCTCTGCACTCCTGTCCTCCTTACAGCAGCAATATGGCAAGCCGCACCGTCTGATAATAGATATGCCAGCTCGCTGGAATTCAACTCGGGCCATGTTGGAGCGGCTGTGTCAGCAGCACTGGCTGGATCTTAAGGTGGCCACACACCATACAATTTTTTTAATTATTTTTTTCTATCTGTTCAATTCAAGGATTGCAATCAATTTCTTTGTCTGATTGTAACATTTCAAAAATCTGACCAATGTACCACACACGTATGTTCAATTTTTCCTCAATTATGATAAAAATGATTGGAAACTCTGAGAAAGTTGCTTGGGTGTATATATTAATAAACTGACAATTTACCACACAACATTCAATTTCATAAAAATTGGTCAGAAAAACCCAGCACTCCTGATCAACTTTTATCGAATATAAACAGGAAATCCGATCGGATTTCTTGCTCGAATTAAAAAAAAAAGCTTTCGATTTCTCTGAAAATCCAATGTTATTTATCAAATTACTGTAAAATCGGATCGTTTTATTGTATCGTGTGTGGCCACCTTTAGGGCCTACATGTTATGGTGGCCACTAATGATCTAACTTTTTCATCCAATCTTACCATTTCTATCTAATATAAGGGAACTGCCTATATAATCCAATTAATATATTCCAACAGTTTACTCTTCTACTACACAGATTTGGTAAGATTGGATGATTAGTGGCCACCCTTAGACCCAAGTGTCCCCAGCAAACAGCAAGTCCCCATCATCAGTGCAACTCAGTGGACATCGATGCAGCAAGTATGCCTGGTGCTGAGTCCCTTCCTGGAGGCAAGCAAGATGGTCAGCGAAGAGCAAGGAGCGGGCCTCCGTATGTCAGTGGGTGCCCATGGTTTGCCTGCTGGACCAGACAATGTGCAATTTAATTGAGCATGGGGAGGCAGCCCTGAGGCAGCTGGCCACCTTTAGGGCCTACATGTTATGCTGGCGACTAATGATCCAATCCTTTTCATCCAATCTTACCATTTCTATCTAATATAAGGGAACTGCCTATAGTATCTAATTCATATATTCCATCAGTTTACTCTTCTACTACATAGATTTGGTAAGATTGGATGAAAAATATTGGATGATTAGTGGCCACCCTTAAGGTGGCCACACACCATACAATTTTTTAAATATCTGTTCAATTTAAGAATTGCAAGAAATTTTTCTGACTGATTGTAACATTTCAAAAATATGACCAATGTACCACACACCTATGTTCAATTTTTCCCCCAATTATGATAAAAATGATTGGAAACTCTAACAAAATTGCTAGGGTGTGTATATTAATACATTGAAAATCCAACACACACCATACAATCTTCAGAATGATTGAAGAAAAATATCTGGCATTCCGGATCGATTAAAATCGAAGAAAACGGGAAATCCGATCGGATTTTTCAGTCGAATGAAAAAAAAGCTTTCGATTTTTCAGGAGATCCGATCGTTTTTATCGAATTAACGTAAAATCGGATCATTTTATTGTATCGTGTGTGGCCACCTTTAGACCCAAGTGTCCCCAGCAAACAGCAAGTCCCTATCATCAGTGCAACTCAGTGGACACTGATGCAGCAAGTATGCCTGTGCTGAGTCCCTTCCTGGAGACAAGCAAGATGGTCAACGAGGAGCGAGGAGCTTGCCTCTGTGTGTCAGTGGGTGCCCATGGTTTCCCTGCTGGACCAGGCAATGTTCAATTTAATTGAGCATGGTGAGGCAGTCCTGTGGTAGCTGGATAAGGAGCAGATGGCAGCACAAGAGGGTATTGGAGGAGTTGGAGGTCCCTAACCTGAATGCTGAGGAGGAGGAGCAGAGCGCCGCAGGCGTTGTATGGGGATGGCGGCTTGGAGAGGACGGCATGGCACAGAAAGAGAACAGGCATGTGATATGGGACTACGAGGATGATGAAGGTCTTGTTGCCAGGGCCCACTTGTTTCCCATGGGTGTGCAGATGTTGCGCTGCCTTCCTGGCCCCTTTTGTCGGACACAGGGACAGGGGGCCATGAAGTGGCTGCTGCAATGTGTTAACCATGCCTGCCTTTTTAAAGACAGTTACTACCTGCCTACCTTTTTTCATTTTTCAGCTGTGGTACTACCAGTGAGTTGCCATGGTACTTCTGTGCTGCCGAACTGACCCTTCCGCTTTGTCCTCCTAACTCAGTCGCTACTACACTCTGCGTTCACACTGCCCGGGTCACCGGACGCATCTAAATTTTTGGGCAGCACTATTAAACTGTGCTACTACCAGTGAGTTGACATGGTCCTTCTGTGCTGCCGAACTGACCGTCCACTTTGTCTTCCTAACTCAGTCGCTACTACACTCTGCGTTCACACTGCCCGGATCACCAGACGCATCTAATTTTTTTTGCAGCACTATTACACTGTACTACTACCAGTGAGTTGCCATGGTCCTTCTGTGCTGCCGAACTGACCGCCCACTTTGTCCTCCTGACTAATTCGCTACTACACTCTGCGTTCACACTGCCCGGGTCACTGGACGCATTACATTTTTTGGGCAGCACTATTACACTATGGTACTACCAGCGAGTTGCCATGGTCCTTCTGTGCTGCCGCACTGACCGGCCGCTTTGTCCTCCTGACTCAGTCACTACTAAAGTCTGTGTTCACACTGCCCAGGTCCACTGACAACTCTGCTGTTATGTCATTGCTAATCGCTGCAAAAAAAAAAAAATACAAAAACCTCTCTGGGTCTTTGTGGCGTCAGCCGCTCATCCTTCTCCAGTGGTACCATCACTGCCAAGTGCCATTGGGACTCACCTTCACCTCTGTGATTGCTTAACATGCATTTCCCTGTTTAAAACCACTCATTACCAATTAATAGCCCCATTTAAAGTGTTGATTTAACTTTAAAATCCATTTTCTCAAAAACAAAAAATTATTTTTGGTCTTTTTTTTGTTTAAGTTGTAGCCCCTTATCACCTTGATAATCCATGCAATTTGTGGGATTGTAGCATGTATGGGGGTTTTGCTATTAACGTTAAAAGAAAATCCGGATCCGGCCGTGGAACCAGCCGTGATTGCCTCATTCACGACCGAAAATCGGCGCCGTGGCATGGACGCATTTCATAATACGGAACCAATCACGCCGAAAGCGGATTTTTTTTTTAACCACTTAAGGACTGCAGTCATAAAACCTCTTAAAAGAGTCATCAGGGAGATCTTTATAAAATAAGCGCTACTTACCTGGGGGCTACTTCCTCCAGCCCCAAGCTCCCAGGATGTCCCTCACCGCAGCTCTGCCCGCAGCCATTCGCCGCAAGTCCGTCCCGGTCCTTTGCGATGACGTCAGAGCGACCTCCAGGTCGCTCTGTACTGCGCCTGCGTGAGCGGCGCTGTCAATCACTGCCACGTGGGCTGGAGCGGACTGTGCAAGGTCGCTCTGACATCATCGCCGGGGACCGGGTCGGACCTGCGGCGAATGGCTGCGGGAAGAGCTGCGGTGAGGGACATCCTGGGAGCTTGGGGCTGGAGGAAGCCCCCGGTAAGTAGCGCTTATTTTATAAAAATCTCCCTGATGACTTCTTTAAGGAGTGGACCAGACACTTTTTTTCCATTCAGACCACTGCAGATTTAACGGTTTATTGCTTGGTCATACAAGCTACTATCTAAATGAATTTTACCTCCTTTTCTTGGCACTAATACATCTTTCTTTTGGCACTATTTGATTGCTGCTGTGATTTTTAGTTTTTATTATATTCATCAAAAAAGACATGAATTTTGTCAAAAAAAAATGATTTTTTTAACTTCTGTGCTGACATTTTTCAAATAAAGTAAAATGTCTATATACATTTTTGTCCAAATTTATTGTGCTACGTGTCTGATAAAAATCTGTCAAAAATCTACATGTCTTTGATAAAAAAAATCCAATAAGTGTATATTTATTGGTTAGGGCAAAAGTTATAGCGTTTACAAACTATGTGCAAAAAGTGAATTTTCCCATTTTGAAGCATCTCTGACTTTTCTGAGCATGTTTCAGGAGGTGCTAGAATTCCAGGATAGTATAAACACCCCCCAAATGACCCCATTTTGGAAAGAAGACATCCCAAAGTATTCACTAAGAGGCATGGTGAGTTCATAGAAGATTTTATTTTTTGTCACAAGTTAGCAGAAAATGACACTTTGTGACAAAAAAATAAAATAAAATAAAGGATCCATTTCTGCTAACTTGTGACAAAAAAAAATGAAACCTGCCACGGACTCACCATGCCCCTCTCTGAATACTTTGGGTGTCTACTTTCCAAAATGGGGTCATTTGTGGGGTGTGTTTACTGTCCTGGCATTTTGGGGGGTGCTAAATTGTAAGCAACCCTGCAAAGCCTAAAGGTGCTCATAGGACTTTGGGCCCCTTAGCGCACCTAGGCTGCAAAAAAGTGTCACACATGTGGTATCGCCGTACTCAGGAGAAGTAGTATAATGTGTTTTGGGGTGTATTTTTACACATACCCATGCTGGGTGGGAGAAATATCTCTGTAAATGACATTTTTTTTATTTTTTTTACACACAATTGCCCATTTACGGAGATATTTCTCTGTAAAAATACACCCCAAAACACATTATACTACTTCTCCTGAGTACGGTGATACCACATGTGTGACACTTTTTTGCAGCCTAGGTTGCGCTAAGGGGCACAACGTCCTATGAGTACCTTTAGGATTTCACAGGTCATTTTGAGGCATTTGGTTTCTAGACTACTCCTCACGGTTTAGGACCCCTAAAATGCCAGGGCAGTATAGGAACCCCACAAGTGACCTCATTTTAGAAAGAAGACACCCCAAGGTATTCCGTTAGGAGTATGGTGAGTTCGATAAAAAAAAATTTTGATGGGTGATCAGTGGGTGATTAGAGGGGAGAACAGATGTAAATAATGCACTGGGGAGGTGTTCAGGCAGGGTCTAAGGGTGATCTGAGGGTGTGGGCGGGTGTTTAAGTGCCCACAGGGTGCAGATTAGGGTCTGATCTGATGGGTAGCAGTGACAGGTGGTGACAGGGGGTGACGGGGTGATTGATAGGTGAACAGGGTGTGATAGTGTCAAAAACCTGAGCGGTTCTTGCCTTTTTCATGATTGCTAACTCAGTAAAGGACCAGCCCTTAAAGCATTGCTATCATATAAATCCGGCATAGTGGGGTCTGAACCCTCTATAACAGTAGTTATAGATTGATGTAGTACCTTGAAATGAATCAGAGCACTCAGTATATGATTTTATATAAAAAACTGTATTTGCTTATCATAAGGCATATGTACAAAATATGAACAGTTCTAAGTAGTGTTTCCTTCTAACAGTATTCCATATCATCATGGCCTTTATAGCCAAGCGATCATCAATCTTTTAAGTACATTCAAAAAAGAATATAACAGTTGTGTTATGTAGAATAAGATCATCAGTAGTCTCATCTGTATCAATAGCTGTATACTATGTCATTATTTCATCATGTTTAACTAATTGGGAAAAGTCCTTCTATTGTTTTATATATCTCATATTTTGACTTTCTCTGGCTGAGGAATGTTATCTTTTCTTGCTGGCCTTGTAACATGTGAACATTCTTCTAGCATACAAGTTAAAATAATCTTATAAAAGTTTCACTTTCTCTAACTATCACTGACAGAATCCAGCATTAAATGTATTTCAAAGTATTAAATTATATTATATAGGGTTTAACAATAACTATTTCTTTCTTTAGAAGGTCTGTATTGATTATTAATATTTATGTGTAATAACTGAGAAAATGTATATATATATACACATATATATATATATATATATATATATATATATATATATATATTTATATATATATGAATATATATATATATATATATATATATATATATATATATATATATATATATATATATATATATATATATATATATATATATATATATATATAATTGCTGCAGTAATGTGACTTTTTAAAACTCATTTTCAGTCTTTCACAGAATCAACCTTGACATTTGAAAGATGCTTCTTAGTATAAACAAAGAATGTTTGTCTTCTTGTAACTAGAATAATCTAATTATGAGTTTCACTGCCTGGAATATGCTGAGAAGTCTCAGAGCAATATATTAAAGAAGTACCCCAACTTTACAGTTTGCAATGAAATTTTGCATAGAACATTAAAACTTAAAACATAAACCTATGACAGCTTTTCCTACATAAATAAAACTGCTAGAATTCTGACAATAGAGGGGAGAATGGGATGCAAACAATGCACTGGTGAGGTGATCAGGTGGGGGGTCTGAGGGCACCCTAAGGATGTGGGTGGGTGATTGGGTGCCCGCAAGGGGCAAATGAGGGTCTGATCTGATCGATATGATGGGTAGCAGTGACAGGGGGTGATTGGTGGGTGATCAGTGGGTGATTAGAGGGGAGAACAGATGTAAATAATGCACTGGGGAGGTGATAAGGGGGGGTTTGAGTGCAATCTGAGGGTGTGGGCGGATGTTTGGGTGCCCGCAAGGGGCAGATTAGGGTCTGATCTGATGGGTAGCAGTGACAGGTGGTGACAGGGGTTGACGGGGCGATTGATAGGTGATCAGGGTGTGATTAGAGGGGAGAATAGATGCAAGCAATGCACTGACGAGGTGATCAGGGGGTCTGAGGGTGATCTGAGGGTGTGGGCGGGTAATTGGACGCTTGCAAAGAGCAGATTAGGGTCTGATCTGATGGGTAGCAGTGACAGGGGGTGACTGATGGGGGATTGATGGGTGATAAGTAGGGATGATTGGAAAGAGCAGATTCCGTTACGCTGGAATTCGCGGATTCCGCCAGCGCTTAATTCTGTCGCTATGAAAATTCCGCCGGATTTTTGCCAAATTCCGCGGAATTCTGGATTCCGGCAGAAAAATTTAAGTAATCTGTAACGATTGGTGTCAGCACACAGAGAGAATCTGATTATTGGTGATCTGCAGTATCACCAAGAATACAGATTATACCTGATTATTGATGATCTGCAGAATCACTGATAATCCAAGTATAACTAACCTCTGGACACCTTATAGTGTGAGTGTTTGATGAAACAGTAATAACTTTGAGTAAGACCACCCGGGGAGCGGGTGGTCTTTGGCAGTACGGGTGATACTGCCTTTAGGGAGGAACAGAGACCTTCCAGTAGCCTGAGAACTCCAAAGGGGTGGAGTTTCAGGGTAAGGTAGGCTGAACCTGTGAGTGAGTGACACCTGAAGGTGGTAGTCACTACCAGGTCAGGAGACTATCTCTTAACGAGAGAGATAGCTCTCGTGGTTGGGCAAGCCAGGTCGGCAACACACAGACAGATAAAGTACAAAGACAGAAGACTGATTCGGTATCCTAAGCGAGCAGGGTCTGGCAACAGGTAATCAGAAGTGTGAGGTACCGAATCAGAAAGCAGAGGGAAAGTCAGAAATGCAACAGATCATAACAAATATCAACAAAGCCTAGTCTTGGGTGTGAGGTCCGTGGTCTCTACACCCTGGAACTAGTCGGAAGTATAACAGAATGGTAACACAAGTCCCTAGTCTTTGGTGTGAGGTCCGTGGCCTCGACACCCTGGAACTAGTCTGAGGTATAACAGAATGATAATACAGAGTCCCTAGTCTGGGTGTGAGGTCCGTGGTCTCGACACCCTGGAACTAGTCTGATGTATAACAGAATGATAATACAATAACAAACAGAAGTAATCTGGCTCAGTGTTAATTCCCAGGTCCTCCTGGTTCAAACACACTGTTGGATCTGACTAAGCAAGAAGTTTTGAATCAGGATGATACCATTTATTGGCTAACTTAGAGATGGATAAACAGTGAGCTTTCGACTTATAAAAAGCCTTCGTCGGACTGGTTCCTGACCAGAACTGAAAAACACAGCTTATATACACTGACATACAGAGGAGAAACATTCTTTAGCAAACATAAATGTAATTAGATGCCTTAACTGTTACTGTGGAGGCTTTCCCAGGCATCCTATCTAAATTGATAAGATCAATAGAATCCTCAACATGACATAAAGCAGACTCTGGTGATGGGGAGACATCGTAAATTCCGAATTCAAATGGTAACTGGCCTGGTTACATGCACCATTAATTCTAAGCTTAAGAGAATTGTGGCATTTAAAGCCAGCACCTGAAAGCAAATAAAATGAATAGTGACAGTGAATTCCATCTTACACAGCATATGGCACAAAAATGAATGAAAAGATAGAAAAAATTAAAATTAAAAGAATTGTGGCATTTAAAACCCATCGTACCAGCACAAGAAGTTAGAGTCCTTGTTCAAACCATCTTCTACAGTTTTGAACCAATGTATAAACTTAGTTTCTTGTGTTAGTCTCATGTTTCCCGATTTGAAGCCACCCATTAATACAGTGACGCGAAAATCGCTTAAACTGTGTCCAGGTAAACAAAAGTGTGTTGGTATTGGGAGATCAGTATATTTTGTAATATCCTTTTTCCTGCTGTTAATAGTGGATCTGTGGTGTGTCATGCGATCACGCAGTGGTTGACTTGTTTCTCCCACATAAATTCCTTTGGGGCATTTTGCACACATGATCACGTATACCACATTAGATGAGTCGCAGGAAAAGGTGCCTTGTACTTTGTATTCCTGTTGTGTACCTGGTATTAGTATCCTGTCAGTGGAATGGTATTCTGACTAAGGTCTGAGTGCTTCCACGTAAGTGTTCGCAATGGCAGACAACATGAAAGTGCCCAGCAGTGACTATATATAGAGCAGCGCTCTCTAGCGCCACCCCTATGTGATCAACCAATAGTCAGCTGCCTTGAGATTAGCTGACCTCCCTGGTCAGCTGATCTCTCACTGTTTGACATAAAGGCTCTGCCTCTCGGCGCGCGCGCATATTCCTCAGCTTATGTGAACTAACAGACCCAGCCACACTAGACGCATGCTGCTGCGGAGAAACCGCCGCGCTGGATGCGGAATCAGCCGCCTTACCGCTAGTACACATGGCGACTTTTCCGCGTTCTCTTACATAATCGCAAATGGATCCTTGTTTATGCTAAATGGTAGCCCATAGAACCTATTGACTGTTCCCTTAGTCCTTTTTCTCTTCCTCCCCTCCTACCTTCCTCTCTCCTCCTCCTCCTCTGGAGGAGGGTCTTGTCTTCAAGGGAATTGTAGGATTTCAAAAGCCAGTTTACATACATTGGCCGGGAATCAAACCCAGGTCTAGTGCTTGGTAGGCAGCTCTCCTCACCGCTATACCACCACCAACACTACATGCTGAAGCCAGCCTAGCATGTACCATTATGATATATCCAAGAGAAAAATGAGCTTGCTTAGGGATTTGTAGGATGTCAAAAGGCAACTCACATACATTGGTCAGGGATCGAACCCAGGCCTACCGCTTGGTAGGCTGCTATCCTAACCATTATACCACCAACACAACACACTACAGTGCTACATGCTGAAGTCAGCCTAGCATGTACCATTGTGATATATCCAAGAGAAAAACGAGCTTGCTTAGGGATTTGTAGGATGTCAAAAGCCAACTCACATACATTGACCTGGAATCAAACCCAGGCCTACCACTTGGTAGGCAGCTATCCACATTATTATACCACCAACACTACATGCTGAAACTTCTTGGAGCAGACTTACTTCCTCCCTCCAAAAGACACACATACATCCCCAAAAAATCATTCAACAGCAACTGCGTGCACAGTCTTTGTGGTACACAGTCTATGTGGCACAATCGATTAGCGCGTTTTTCTGTTAATCCAAAGGTTGGTGGTTCAAGCCCACCCAGGCATGGCCTTGCCTTTTGTGTTCAACAGTTGTCCGAAGAGAACCCCAGATAGCCATGTAGATTCATCTCTCTCTCTCTCTCTCTCTCTCTCTCTCTCTCTCTCTCTATCTATCTAGTAGGGATGATCACCGCTTTACGCGGAATTGTATTTTCCACAATTTTGGCCGGAAATTGGTCATTCTGTTCCGTTTGGTCATAACGGAATTGTTTTTTCAATCCAGTGGAATTCCGAAATTGCCTGTGAAAATCTGCCAGTATCCATTGATGGTTTTAAGCTTAAAATTCAGTTCAATGGCATTAAGTCCTAGAGAGAGAGAGAGAGAGAGAGAGAGAGAGATCATTTTTCTCTTGGGTATATCACAATGGTACATGCAAGTGTAACAATCGACGAGGACACCGCCATAGCGGAGAGTGGCAATTCGGCCGCCTCCGCATCACAGCAGGCGGTGGTCCACGTCCTGCAGGCGTGCAAGACGGAGCACGCCCATAAGGATCGTTACATCACACATCATGCCCGCAGATCGTTACATGACGTAAAAATTTCTCAGGGAGAGGCATTCTGGGTTCGACCACAAGAGGGTATTGCCCTGGTAATGTCGGGGTCTGGAGAAAACGTACCGCTTCAGACAACTGATTAATTTGTGTCTGTTGCGTATTGACCGTGGTAGTCAAGGCGTTTACTGCTGCGGTTAAGGCCTCGACCTGCGTACACAGAGCATCCATAGACATCTTGGTCTGCTGTTATGTAACAATGTGTCAGCAATAGCACAAATATCTGATTATGTGGTGATCTGCAGTATCACCACTAATGCAGATATATCTTAGCAAAAAAATCAGTATCTTCCTGATAGTAGATCAGCGGAAGGCTCACTAGCACCAAATCAGTACTTTAATAAGAGTGTGATCACAGGTGATTAGTGCACAGTATACAGGAGTACTCCTATGTGATAGCCCCTGGCTGTAGGGACTATCACTCAGAGAGCTCTCGTACAGGCAAAGTCGGTAACTGATCGGTCAGCAGCAGGGCAGAATCGTCAGGCTAATCGTAGTCAATGGTAAGCTGAGGTCGGCAACGGGTCGGGCAGATGAGGTACAGAGTCAGGAGGCACAATCAGAGTCAGAAGTACAGGCAGAAAATCGGCAACAGATCAGATAGCTAAGTACAAAATCAGGAGGCAGAAATCGGAGTCAGAAATTAAGGCAGTGGGTCATACACAATAAATCAACAATAGTAATGAGTTTATAATTATAGCTGAGTGCTAACACGAACTATTCGCAACAGCAGACACTAAGCAAATGGCCTCTCATGCTTTAATGCAGAAAGCTAGCTCCACCAGCCCGCCCAGGGGGCTGAGACCAAAGTCAGCCTGTGATTGGCTGGCTGAGGTCAGCTGATCGCCGGATCAGCTGACTCGTCTCCTCAACAGATAAAGGTCCTGCCGCTGGGCGCGCGCACGCGTAGCCCTAACCTCATGTGCGGCCGAGAGACCTCATTCAGAACGGGATTTCCTTATGGGTGTGATCGCCGGCGGCGATCAGAAGGGTGGGAGGGAGAGAGGAGGAAGGGTAGAATCATGTAGCTAGCGCTAGGCTAGCTACATGATAGGAAAAAAAAATCGGGCGAAAAAAACCCTCCCGCGGCCACATGGAATTGAAACACCCAGCAGATTAAAAAAACTGTTCTGCTCCGCTCCTATTTTGCGTTACGTGGATGTTAGTTGTCCATTCATTGTAGAGGTAGACGCATCCGAAATAGGAGTAGGAGCAGTATTGTCTCAACATTCAGGGTACCAGGGCCGTTTACATCCTGCGCTTTCTTTTCTCGTAAATTCTCTTCGGCAGAAAAGAATTACGATATTGGGAACAGAGAGTTGTTAGCCATTAAGTTGGCTTTTGAGGGGTGGCGGCACTGGCTGGAGGGGGATGAACATGTTATCACTGTGTATACTGACCATAAGAACCTGGAGTACATTGAGGGGGCCAAAAGGCTTAATCCTAGGCAGGCCCGGTGATCCCTATTTTTCTCCAGGTTCCGATTTGTAATTACGTACAAGCCAGGGAACAAGAATGTCAAAGCTGACGCCCTATCCAGGTCATATGAGTCTGAATCTGTCCAGTCCTCTGAACCTAAAAATATCTTGCCAGAAAATATTGTGCTAGCCACCACTGAGATTCAGGAAAATGTAATGGACATTTTGGAATCTTTCCAGCTGGATTCAACTGAGGGTAAACCTGAAGGCTCCTTATTTGTGCCATTGAATTTTCGGCTTCAAATCTTACAGTTGTTTCATAGCCACAAAAATGCAGGCCACCCAGGTATGGCTAGGACACAAGAATTGCTGGCAAGATGTGTCTGGTGGCCTTCAATGGGGCAAGATTGTAAGGAGTTTGTGAGGGCTTGTACTGTCTGTGCCAAGAGCAAACCATCTAGACAGGCACCCGCAGGGACCTTACAATCACTCCCTATGCCTCAAGAACCATGGACACATATATCCATGGACTTCATTGGAGAACTCCCTCAGTCTGAAGGAATGACGGTCATCTGGGTTGTGATTGACCGGTTTAGTAAAATGGCCCATTTCGTCCCATTAAAAGGATTCCCTTCTGCGCAAGAGGTGGCTGATCTGTTCATACACCACATCTTCCGCTTACATGATATCCCAGAAAACGTGGGGTCAGACAGAGGGGTTCAATTTGTGTCAAAATTCTGGCGGGCATTTTGCCAACATCTGGGGATGGATCTCTCGTTTTCATCAGGTCTAAGAGAGTCAATCAGTCTTTGGAGCAATTCCTTCGGTGCTATGCATCCGATTCACAACATGAATAGGCAAAATTTCTCCCATTCGCTGAATTTGCGCATAATAATCTTAGAAACGCATCTTCAGGGTTTACTCATTTTCAGGTGGTCAATGGAAGGTCACCTTGCCGGTAGTGGCCTCCCCATTCCCTGCTCTGGAAGATTGGCAGGGGTGTGTTAAGAAAATTTGGGGGTTGGTAAAGGCCAATTTGAAGAGGGCGTTTGGGGCGTTTGGGGCTCAGAAGAGACAAGCAGACAAGAAACGCTCTTTAGAATGGCAGTTTGAACCAGGTGATAGAGTGTGGATCTCTACACGACATATTGCCTTAAAGGTAACCAGAGGCCCCAGAAAAAAGATTCTATACATACCTGGGGCTTCCTCCAGCCCCATCCGTGCGTATGGGGCTGGAGGAAGCCCCAGGTATGTACAGAATCTTTTTTCTGGGGCCTCTGGTTCCCTTTAAGGCAACCCTCGGCCAAGTTGGGACCCAAATTCATAGGGCCATACCCTGTATCTGAAAAGATTAATAATGTGACTTATAGGGTGAGTCTACCAGCCAGTATGAAAGGTGTGAAGTCATTTCACATGCCTTTATTAAAGCCTGCTGTGCATGTTGATTCCTCTCCAACCCCCCCTGTGGTAATTGATGGAGAGCCGGAATTTGAGATTGAACAGATATTGGATTCTTGCTGGGTGCGGAATTCAGTGCAGTACCTGGTCCATTGGAAAGGTTATGGGCCGGAGGAGAGATAGTGGATTCACGCACATCGCCTTCATGCTGAGGAATTGAGACAAAAGTTCCATGAGTTACAACCCGAGAACCCGTGTAAAGAGTGTACGGAGTCCACTCCGCAAGGAAGGGGGGGGTACTGTAACAATCGACAGGGACACCGCCATATCAGAGAGCGGCGCTTCGGCCGCCTCCGCATTAGTGTTGGGTGAACAGTGTTCGCCACTGTTCGAGTTCTGCAGAACATCACCCTGTTCGGGTGATGTTCGAGTCCTAAGAGCCGAACTAAGAGCGCATGGCCGAACGTTCCCCCGAACGTTCGGCTAGCGCTGTGATTGGCCAAACGGGTCACGTGGTTCGGACCCGAACGCGCTCTGATTGGCCGAACTGTCACGTGGTTCGGGTAAATAAATACCCGAACCACGTCATATCTCCGCCATTTGTCTGTGGGTTTAGCTTTGGGTAGGCAGGCAGGGTAGTTCGCGCTCCAGCCACGCTAGCCAGGGTCCCCCCAGTCATTGTGTCGCTGCTGGGAATAGTAGTACACCGCTCGCTCAGCCACACTATATAGCATTGTGTTTACTGCCACTCTGTGTACCTCGCTCAGCCACACTATATAGCATTCTGTTTACTGCCACTCTGTGTCTGCTGGGAATAGTAGTACACCGCTCGCTCAGCCACACTATATAGCATTGTGTTTACTGCCACTCTGTGTACCTCGCTCAGCCACACTATATAGCATTCTGTTTACTGCCACTCTGTGTCTGCTGGGAATAGTAGTACACCGCTCGCTCAGCCACACTATATAGCATTCTGTTTACTGCCACTCTGTGTACCTCGGTCAGCCACACTATATAGCATTCTGTTTACTGCTACTCTGTGTCTGCTGGGAATAGTAGTACACCGCTTGCTCAGCCACACTATATAGCATTGTGTTTACTGCCACTCTGTGTACCTCGCTCAGCCACACTATATAGCATTGTGTTTACTGCCACTCTGTGTCTGCTGGGAATAGTAGTACACCGCTCGCTCAGCCACACTATATAGCATTCTGTTTACTGCCACTCTGTGTACCTCGCTCAGCCACACTATATAGCATTGTGTTTACTGCCACTCTGTGTCTGCTGGGAATAGTAGTACACCGCTCGCTCAGCCACACTATATAGCATTGTGTTTACTGCCACTCTGTGTACCTCGCTCAGCCACACTATATAGCATTCTGTTTACTGCCACTCTGTGTCTGCTGGGAATAGTAGTACACCGCTCGCTCAGCCACACTATATAGCATTGTGTTTACTGCCACTCTGTGTACCTCGCTCAGCCACACTATATAGCATTGTGTTTACTGCCATTCTGTGTCTGCTGGGAATAGTAGTACACCGCTCGCTCAGCCACACTATATAGCATTGTGTTTACTGCCACTCTGTGTACCTCGCTCAGCCACACTATATAGCATTGTGTTTACTACCACTTTGTGTCTGCTGGGAATAGTAGTACACCGCTCGCTCAGCCACACTATATAGCATTGTGTTTACTGCCACTCTGTGTACCTCGCTCAGCCACACTATATAGCATTGTGTTTACTGCCACTCTGTGTCTGCTGGGAACAGTACTACACCGCTCACTCAGCCACACTATATAGCATTCTGTTTACTGCCACTCTGTGTCTGCTGGGAACAGTAGAACACCGCTCGCTCAGCCACACTATATAGCATTGTGTTTACTGCCACTCTGTGTCTGCTGGGAACAGTAGAACACCGCTCGCTCAGCCACACTATTTAGCATTGTGTTTACTGCCACTCTGTGTACCTTGCTCAGCCACACTATATAGCATTGTGTTTACTGCCACTCTGTGTCTGCTGGGAACAGTAGTACACCGCTCACCCGCCAATGTATAGCATTGTGCTCTGTGTCGCTGCTGGGAATAGTGGTACACCGCTCACCCACCACTGTATAGCATTGTGCTCTGTGTCGCTGCTGGGAATAGTGGTACACCGCTCACCCACCACTGTATAGCATTTCTGTACTGCCACTGTACTGCTGCCAGTCAGCGTGTACTTTAAGGATAAGTGAAATGAGGAAGAAATCCGTTGAAAGAGGGAGGGGCAAGGGAAGAGGTGTTTCCCCTGATGGTTCACGTACAGGCCACAGGGGAGCAACCAAGAAAACCCACTCAATACCGCCCATGTTGTCCAGGACAACAACCCTCACAAATCCAAAAGAACAGGACCAGATAATTACTTGGATGACCTCTCAAGCGTCCAGCAGTGGGTTAAGCAGCACCAGCACATCACGCACGAGGTCCGAGTCCTCAGCCATTTACAAGGAGCCAGTGGGCACAAAGCTGACACAACCGGCAGCGACACCACGCACACAACTGCCAGATAACCAGTCCGATGAATTACCTCAGGACACAATGGGGTATTCGCAGGAGCTATTCCCAGCCCAACAAAGGTCAATGGAGGAACAGCCAGAAATGTTGTGCCCGGATTCACAACCATTAACTGTGGGAAATGCACCGCGCACTGAAATACAAGGCGAGTCCGAGGAGGACTCAGAAACCCAAATCCCAGAGCAAGTTAGGCAGGAGGGGTTGCAATTGCAGGAGGTCGGCCGACAAGATGTGGAAGACGACGTTGGAGTGAGCTGCGCAGAGGTTGTTCTGGGGAGCTCTACTCCACGGCGGCGGCCCCCCACAATGACATATGACGAGTTTCAGGAGATGGAAGAGGAGGGTATGGACAATGTGGACATAGACCCAGATTTTGTTTGTGAACGAGAACATCGCCGTCGTAGCAGCAGCACAGATGAGTCTGTTGAAGAACCCACTGCTGCACGAGTTCGCCTTGTGCCACAAGGTAGGCGGCGCGCAATTTCAGGCACCACAAGCGTGGAAGTTCAAGTGAGAGGCAAAAGAGGCGCAAACAGAAATCGCCAGCAAGGCAGGTGCTCCAAAGTCTGGGCTTTCTTTGAAGACTGCACTGAGGATGGTACTATGGTGATTTGCAAGGTGTGCAAGACCCGCCTAAGCAGGGGGAAAAGTATTAACAACCTCTCCACCACCAGCATGAGCCGCCACATGCTATCCAAACATCCCACTCTGTGGGCAAACGCGGCAGGACAGGGTACCAGCAACACTGCCTCCCTTGGGGTCACCAGACTCACCACCAGACCCGCCTCAGCAGCAGCAGTAGCCCAGCCATTGCGTGGTTCACAACATTCACAAACATCAGACGCTGACATTGTCACTTTCCGGAGTAGTGCTCTTGAGGTCTCCCAGTGTTCATCAAACACAACAACCAACAGCCCTTCAGTGTGCAGCCCTACGATTCAGTTGTCTGTCTCGGAGATGTTTGATCGCAAGAGGAAATTGCCCCCGGGCCATGGCAGTAACAGCCAGCATAGCCAAGCTTCTGGCCTGCGAAATGCTGCCATATCGAGTGGTGGAGACAAACAGCTTCAAGGGCATGATGTCAGTGGCCATCCCACGTTACGTGGTTCCCAGCCGCTACCACTTTGCGCGCTCTGCAGTGCCTGAGTTGCATGAGCACGTGGTCAGCAAAATAACCCGAAGCTTGAAGAATGCCATTGCCTGCAAGATTCACCTCACCACTGACACCTGGACGAGTGCGTTCGGCCAGGGTCGATACATCTCCCTTACCGCATACTGGGTGAACCTTGTGGAGCCTGGCAGCGATTCCTCACCTGCTACGGCGCGGGTGTTGCCCACGCCGCAAACAGCTGCACCGCCATCCCTCCCACTGGATAACAACAGCAGCACCTACCTCTCTGACTCCTTCTCCTCCAACGCATCTCAAAGCTGTACCTCATCCGGAAACGCTAACCCTGCACCAGCAGCAGTAGGATCGTGGAAGCAGTGCAGCACAGCTGTTGGCATGCGTCAGCAAGCATTGCTGAAGCTGATCTGCCTTGGGGATAAGCAGCACACAGGGGAGGAAATTTGGAGGGGAATAAAGGAACAGACGGATTTGTGGCTGGCACCACTGGACCTGAAACCGGGCATGGTTGTGTGTGATAATGGGAGTAATCTCATTCACGCTTTAAGGTTGGCTAAGCTGACACACATCCCTTGCCTGGTGCACGTGATGAACCTAGTAGTTCAGCGGTTCCTGAGGACATACCCAGGCCGGGCCAATCTTCTGTTGAAGGTGCGACGAGTGGCCAAACATTGTAGAAATTCCAGTACTGCTTCGGGGGCACTCGCCAAGATGCAGGAGCGCTTCAATCTCCCCCACCATCGCTTGCTGTGTGATGTCCCTAGGCGCTGGAATTCTACGTTGCACATGCTAGCCCGCTTTTGCGAGCAGAAGAGTGCAGTGGTCCAGTACATGACGGCGCAGTACCGAGGCGCATCCGGACAGCTGCCAAGCTTCTGTGGATCCGATTGGGCCAACATGTTGGACCTCTGCCAAGTCCTCCAAAATTTTGAGCAGTCCACGTTGCTTGTGAGCAGTGACAACTCTTCAGTCAGCATTACCATACCACTGCTGTGTTTACTGAAGAGGTCAATGTTGAAAATCAAGGAAACAGCTGTCATGATGCAACTGGGGGAATCTGAAGGAGAAAACGATCAGCGTGATGGTGCCAACATCAGGCCATCTGCCTCAGGAAACGCTGGCCCCAGCAGCTATGACGAAGAAGAGGAGGAGGAACAGCTGGAGTTGGAGCAGGAATTTCCTGCCACCACTGACGAGGGCCAGAGCGGTGCACGTTGGACTTCCACAATTCAGCGCGAATGGTCAGCAGAAGCAGACCAGGAAGAAGGTGACGACTATGATGCATCACAACAACTATCACAACGCTCACAAGAGGATGAGGAGGATTCTGGCAGGACTCTGGCACACATGGCTCAATTCATGCTAGACTGCATTGAACGCGACCCACGCATTGTGCGCATTATGGACAACACCAATTACTGGGTTTATACCCTTCTGGTACAAACACAATGTTCCAAAACTGCTTGAAGAAAGAGTCAGACAGGTCAAAATGGAAGAATATCAGCAGGCCCTTGTGGAGACTTTAGAGAGGAGATTGACATCCTCCCCCTCCTCTAGCCAGTTTTACGCCAACAGACTGACTTCCGCAATCCCAGGACGACCAGGAGGGCAGCAAACAACACAAGCCACAGCTAGTGCCCAAAAGGGAATGGTATCGGCAGTGTCCTTGGAGTGGGAAAATTTTCTGACACCCATGCAGCAGCCCACAGAACAGCAAGCGTGCGCATCCAACTCCAACACCGATCGCCTGGAGAAGATGGTCAAGGACTACATGTCAGATGGCGTAGCTGTGTTGAACAATCCATCTGCACCCTTCAACTATTGGGTATCGAAGCTAGACACGTGGCACGAACTGGCAATGTACGCAATAGAGGTGCTGGCTTGCCCGGCAGCCAGCGTTATGTCGGAACGCTGTTTCAGTGCTGCCGGAGGCATTGTCACAGATCGGCGTATCCGCCTCTCCACAGAAAATGCAGACCGTCTGACTCAAATTAAAATGAATCAATCCTGGATTGGAAACGACTGCGCAACACTCCAGGACCCAAACCAAGTAACATGACCAATGAACATCTGTGATGGTTTAGCATTGCCGGTCCCTTGTTACGGAACCTCTCATCTGTATTACATTTATGACTGCATGGCGGCAAAAAGCATTGCTATATCCGCACGCTATTTGTCCTCATGCAAGGCCTGGGTTGTTGTGTCTCAAAAAGCGTGGCCTTCTCCTCCTGCGCCTCCTCCTGTTCCATCACGTGTGCTGCTGCTGGGTTAGCGTTTCCAGTCCCTGTTTATTGAACCTCTCATCTGTATTACATTTATGACTGCATGGCGGCAAAAAGCATTGCTATATCCGCACGCTTTTTGTCCTCATGCAAGGCCTGGGATGTTGTGTCTCACAAAGCGTGGCCTTCTCCTCCTGCGCCTCCTCCTGTTCCATCACGTGTGCTGCTGCTGGGTTAGCGTTTCCAGTCCCTGTTTATTGAACCTCTCATCTGTATTACATTTATGACTGCATGGCGGCAAAAAGCATTGCTATATCCGCACGCTTTTTGTCCTCATGCAAGGCCTGGGATGTTGTGTCTCACAAAGCGTGGCCTTCTCCTCCTGTGCCTCCTCCTGTTCCATCACGTGTGCTGCTGCTGGGTTAGCGTTTCCAGTCCCTGTTTATTGAACCTCTCATCTGTATTACATTTATGACTGCATAGTGGCAAAAAGCATTGCTATATCCGCACGCTTTTTGTCCTCATGCAAGGCCTGGGTTGTTGTGTCTCAAAAAGCGTGGCCTTCTCCTCCTGTGCCTCCTCCTGTTCCATCACGTGTGCTGCTGCTGCTGGGTTAGCGTTGC
The DNA here is from genome assembly GCF_040937935.1 of Hyperolius riggenbachi. Lineage (NCBI taxonomy): Eukaryota > Metazoa > Chordata > Amphibia > Anura > Hyperoliidae > Hyperolius > Hyperolius riggenbachi. The sequence continues at coordinate 118,149,264 of NC_090656.1, forward strand.
CGGTCCCTGTTTATTGAACCTCTCATCTGTATTACATTTATGACTGCATGGCGGCAAAAAGCATTGCTATATCCGCACGCTATTTGTCCTCATGCAAGGCCTGGGTTGTTGTGTCTCAAAAAGCGTGGCCTTCTCCTCCTGCGCCTCCTCCTCCTGTTCCATCACGTGTGCTGCTGCTGGTGCTGGGTTAGCGTTTCCGGTCCCTTTTCCTGGAACCTCTTCTCTGTATTACATTTATGACTGCATGGCGACAAAAAGCATGTTACCTGTGCAAAGAAACATGACATTTTCCACATTTAAAAGACAGTTTTTCCTTTGAAACTTTACAATCAATTTTCTCAAAAACTATAAGCTCTTTTTCAAATATTTTTTTCCTCTTGTACCCACTCCCAAGGTGCACATACCCTGCAAATTTGGGGTATGTAGCATGTAAGGAAGCTTTACAAAGCACGAAAGTTCGGGTCTCCATTGACTTCCATTATGTTCGGAGTTCGGCGCGAACACCCGAACATCGCGGCGATGTTCGGCGAACGTTCCCGAACCCGAACATCTAGGTGTTCGCCCAACACTACTCCGCATCACAGCAGGCACTGGTCCCTGTCCCGCAGGCGTGCAAGACGCCTCCCATAGGTCTCTCGGCCGCACATGAGGTTAGGGCTACGCGTGCGCCCACCCGGCGGCAAAACCTTTATCTGTTGAGGAGACGGGTCAGCTGATCCGGCGATCAGCTGACCTCAGCCAGCCATTCACAGGCTGACTTTGGTCCCAGCCCCCTGGGCAGGCTGGTGGAGCTAGCTTTCTGCATTTAAGCATGAGAGGTCATTTGCTCAGTGTCTGTTGTTGCGAATACTCCATGTTAGCGCTCAGACCTTTGATAGCTATAATTATAAACTCATTACTATTGTTGATTTATTGTGTATGACCCTCTGCCTGAATTTCTGACTACGATTTCTGCCTCCTGCAGAGTTATAGTCCCTACAGCCAGGGTGTCACGATCGCTTCTGCAGCATTTACTGCTGGCTGCAGTGGTATTGCAACCCAAGCAGTTCTGATGTCATTACATGCATCTGCTTGCATAGTTTGGTTTGCACTCAAACTAGTTGCTAATTCCATCTGCAGTGGCTCTACAGGTCTGGCCAGCTCAGGATTGAATGATTACTATTCACCTGTGTGGGAACCTGCATGTCTGCTCCCATTGGATGACCTCAGTATAAAGATCTGCTTCCTGCAGGGCTCCTCGGGCTATCATAGTTTCAGATCAGTCTGTTACTCTGTCTCGGCCCCCTCGCTCCTAGATCTCGTGTGGACTGCACTGACTCCTGCGAAGGGGTCAGTGAGTCCTTCCAAGTCCTGTTCTGTTTATTCAGTATTTGTTTCTTGCTAGTCTTGCATCATATATCGGTTCATCGCCAATATATACGCATACTAGCGTGTTTGTTATTTTCCTTGTATTCGTGTTACGTTAATACATCAGTGTCGCTGATATATACGTACACGAACTGTTTATGTCCTGTGTTCAGTCAGTCAGCTTTCAGCACGTTTTGGTAGGTTGCGCGTATCGTGATCACCCATGCTTAGCTAGTCAGTCCTGTTCCTGTTGCCTTGCGTGAATTACGCTCGCTTCTCCGTAGAAGTAGCGAATCCTTCCTATTCCTGCTCCAGTTCTTAGTTAGTGTTTGTAATGAATAGCGGAGATGCCGCCGCATGGGCAAGCAGCATGGCGGCTATCTCCGCGTTCCAGCCGGCGGCTTCTGCTATGCAGCAACATGCTGCTGGTTCGCCTGGTCCTTCTAGTGCACACAGATTGAGAGCTACGCGCGCGCCAGGCGACAGGACCTTTATACTAGTAGTTTATACTAGTAGAAGGCGAATCAGCTGATCAAGCCGATCAGCTGACTCCAGCTATGCTCTGGATTGGCTGAGTGACTGGAGCGGCGCTGTGGAGCGCTCTGGGTATATATAGGACTTGCCTGTCAGTTGCAAGTTGTCTGCTTTTGCGAAAGCTTACATGTGAGCACTCAGACCATAGTCAGATCTTACAGTGTAGAACCAGCCGGAGCTGGGAATTCAGATTCCGTTGATAGCCTTATTACTCTATTGTATTGTGAGACTTCTGTACCATCCTGTAGACTAGTTCCCAGGTGTTGAAACCAAGGACTTCACACCTAAGACTAGGATATTGCTACATTGCTACTGTTTATGTGTTAGACTAGTTCCCAGGTGTTGAAACCAAGGACTTCACACCTAAGACTAGGATATTGCTACATTGCTACTGTTTATGTGTTAGACCAGTTCCCAGGTGTTGAAACCAAGGACTTCACACCTAGATTAGGACTGTTATATATTTCTGTTTACCTGTTATGATCTCTGGCTTTCCTGACCACTCTCCTGCTTACTGATTCGGTACTTCCGCCCACCTGATAAACTGTTGCCGACCTTGCCTGTACCCGGATACCGAATCAGTCTTCCGTCTCTGTGCTTTATCTGTCTGTATGTTGCTGACCTGGCTTGTCTGACCTTTCTGGCTGTCACCTAAACTTTAGGTGGTCAGTCTTACTGTACTGTCTGTGACACTTGCTCTTCAGGTGTTCATTAGCTGCTAGCACAGGCTTATGATTATCTGCTCCTCAGGAGACCATCTTCCAGCACAGTCAGTGGTCCCTGCCCCTCAGGGGTCCACTGGCTGCAGTACAGTCTGATTCCCTGCCCCTCAGGGAATCTTTGGCTGCAGTATAATCTGATTCCTTGCTCTTCAGGGAATCCTTGTTTGCAGTCCTATCATTATCTCTCATCCATCTGCAGCCCAGTCAGTGGTCCCTGCTCCTCAGGCGTCCACTGGCTGCAGTACAATCTGATTCCCTGCTCCTCAGGGAATCCTCGGTTCAGTTCAATCATAATTACTCATTCCAGTTGTTACCCCATTTGCAGCCCAGTCAGTGGTCCCTGCTCCTCAGGGAATCCTTGGCTGCAGTAGTGTCTGTGTCTCCCGCTTCTCGGGAGATAACTTCTCTGATTACTGTTGCACCAAACACAATACCACATTGGGTGTCCTGTGTCTAGCTATACTAGTATTATTGGTGATTCTGCAGATCACCACATAATCAGGTATAGCATTTGTATTATTGGTGATACTGCAGATCACCAATAATAAGAAATATCTGTGTTGCTGACACCAATCGTTACAGTGTTCCTTGCTTATGTCATATATCGGTTTATCGCCGATATATACATATGTCAGTCAGTCGTTTGTAGTTTCATCGATAGCTGTAATCGTAGTACGCTAGGGAATCATACCTATTGTATATTTGTGTGTATTACATCTGCCTTCTCTGACTCTATTTCCCGACTATTCTGTCCTATCCTTGTAAGGCACGCTACCGCTGCAATCGCATTAGCTGCCTCATTCCAGTCTGCCTTGTTATGGACGCTTGCTGCCACTTAAGCAGTGACTAGTTCAGCAAGCGTTCACTCTGTTACCTGTCCTGATCTTCTGTGTTCTGGTTTATGCGCTCAGTGCTACCTTGCGCTGAGCCACTATAGTGAAAGGATTGTTGTGGCTGTTCAGATCTACGTCTGCTCTGTGCGCCACATTTCCTGTTGGAGTCAGTCCTCTCCTCCACTAAACTGGGGATATCCTGGTTCCTTGTGCTAGTGTGTGTACCTCCTTCACGTCAGGTTATGCATGTCGTGCTGACTGTGGAGAATATACCACCAAGCGTAACACAGGGGCTATCACATAGGAGTACTCCTGTATACTGTGCACTAATTACCTGTGATCACACTCTTTTTAAAGTATTGATTTGGTGCTAGTGAGCCTTCTGCTGATCTACTATCAGGAAGATACTGATTATTTTGCTAAGATATATCTGCATTAGTGGTGATACTGCAGATCGCCACATAATCAGATATTTGTGCTATTGCTGACACATTGTCACAGCTAGGCTGGCTTCAGCATGTAGCATTGTAGTGTGCTGTGTTGGTGGTATAATGTTTAGTATAGCAGCCCATCAAGCGGTAGGCCTGGTTTCGAGGCCTGGGTTTGATTCCTGACCAATGTATGTGAGTTGGCTTTTGACATCCTACAAATCCCTAAGCAAGCTCATTTTTTTCTTGGATATGTCACAATGGTAAATGCTAGGCTGGCTTCAGCATGTAGCATTGTAGTGTGTTGTGTTGGTGGTATAATGGTTAGGATAGCAGCCTGCCAAGTGGTAGGCCTGGGTTCGATTCCTGGCCAATGTATGTGAGTTGGCTTTTGACATCCTACAAATCCCTAAGCAAGCTCATTTTTCTCTTGGATATATCATAATGGTACATGCTAGGCTGGCTTCAGCATGTAGTGTTGGTGGTGGTATAGTGGTGAGGAGAGTTGCTTTCCAAGCACTAGACCTGGGTTCGACTCCCGACCAATGTATGTGAGCTGGTTTTTGAAATCCTACAATTCCCTGGAAGACAAGATCCTCCAAGAAGGAGGGGAAAGGAGGGAGGAGGGAAGAGAAAAAGGACTAAGGCAACCGTCTATGTGCTACCATTTAGCATAAACAAGGTTCCATTTGCGATTACTTCAATTTTTCCGCCGGAATCCGGAATTCCACGGAATTTTGCAAAAATCCGGTGAAAATTTCATAGCAACGGAATTAAGCGCTGGCGGAATCCGCAAATTCCGGCGGAACGGAATTTGCTCTTTCCGATCATCCCTACTAGCCAATTGAATAACATTAGTTTTCGGTTTACCTGTGCAAAATGTGAGGGAAGGGAAGAGGCCCCATCCAAAGTGTTTTGCAGGTGTGCCCAGTGATTTCTAGTTATGCCACTGGTTTCCACAGCACTATGTAGGTCAAGTCTTATCATGCAACTTTACAACAATGTGAAAAGCCCGCTGAGAAGGGGTAATATGTATTCAATTCCCAATATAAGTGGGAAAGTTCCTCCTATGTAGAACAATGTCCTCTTGATGAATAGTATCTGAAGTTCCAAACTGCCCTGATTAAGGAAACTCTGTGGACCAGCAAGTAGATCCTCTATTCCAGCCTGCAATTAACACTTTCTTTAGGAAGCACAATATGTGTTCTATGCAGACCAACAAGGGAATCACGAGCAATGAGAAGAATCATCTTGTAGTATTGGCCATCAGGGATGCTCAACTCCGAATTCGGGTAAAAGTTGGATAGTTGCTATCCGGATCTCACCATTAATTACAATCTTCTGTGCGCGCTGGGTGGGGGTCAATCTTACCTAGCTGAGGTCTTCTTAGTTCTGTCCCTTAGCGCCTCCCACGATGCGTTCCAACGCCGCGGTCACGTGAGTACAAACACTTCCTCCTTCCGGGTTGAAGGCGGAAGTGTTTGTACTCACGTGACGCGCGTGGACCGCATCTTGGGAGGCGCCAGGGATGGACCTAAGAAGACGTCATGTAAAGACAAAATGAAAAACTAGAGACTCAATAGTGTATTATTGTTATAGATCATGGATTTAATCTGAAAGGAATGATACTCACAAGTGTGGGTTGCCAGTCCAGGCAACCACTATTATCGCAGACGGGGAGTTTAGACCTGTCCCCGCTCAGGCTAAAAGGTCGCTCTCTGTAGATAGAAGAAGGTGTTCACATCCATCCAGCTGGTGGATTCAATCATATTCAAAAAGGTAGCAGAGGCGCCCCAAGATTAAAATCACTAGATTTAAAATATATCAAAATGGGGGGTGCTGGATGATACACCTCCCCAGAAAAGACAAATCGCACTGATTCACATAAATGAACAGTTTTATTCTTACTCCACAAACACTTGCAACGCGTTTCACGGGTCTAACGCCCGCTTCCTCAGGCACATAAAAGACGGAGCAACTGAAATAAAAACAAACACAGGGGCAAAAATAAACATGCAAAATAAAACATGCAAGATAAAACATGCAAAATAAAAACAATAAATGCATACAAACATCATTTAAAAAAGGGGGGGAGGATGATCCATAAGCTCAAGCAATACAGCCTATCAAATCTACCCCAAGCACTCAGTGGGGCGTTCATCACCATATTATATTTTATTCATTAGCGTAAGTTATCCCAAAATGCACTTGAGCTCTTTACCGAGCCGTCAAATTCCTTTGTACAGTATCACATAATAATAACCTTACTATGCCTGTCTCCTTAAACATACCATCAGAACCTGTGGTGTCCATTTATAATATCCATACAAAATATGTCTGTATTCCACAATACCATCACTCTGCAGGTCTTCTTAAACCTACCATAATTGCATGTAGTGTCCCTTTAAAATATCTACACAATTATGCCATATAGTGATGAACGATTCTAACATTCTTATCCCTCAGTGATATGCTGTCACCTCTTATTATCGACTTGTACAAACATGCCCCAGTGTAAGAGACCTTCACCTCGGTCTAAAGCCCACCCGTCCACTTAAAATGATTTCTTACCTCAAATTGTCAATGAGCGTGCTTGGCACCTCTGTGAGTAGTTGCTGCCAAACCACGCTCTTTATGGCCGGTTACGGAGAGGACGCGGGTTTGCCCATCTCTCCATGAGCGAGCAATTCCGCTGGAAGTGACCGCTCCGCTCGTGTATACTATGTCCGCCTCTGTTGCCATAGAGGCATGCGTTCCACCTCTAGTATGCGTTCCGGAATCCGGAAGTTACGGGTGGAGCTCAACACTTCTGTTTATTTTCCTCAAGGACGGTGGCGCAGCTGGGACACAGCTAATTCGCCGCTCTCAGCTGTCTCCATACTATAATGTAAAACTGGGCGAATATTCACTCTAAACAAGAGGGGGGGGGGGGGGGGTGACTACAGAACTTAATTAAGGGAGAAAAACTGTACAAATTGGGATTATTATATATTAATATGAATTAAGCTTAGGTTTGGATTTAGAAAATTAAATTATCCAGGAAAATATAAGCTGCATATTCCTAGCCTATACCTATATTTATATATATGTATCCCCCACAGAGGCGTCTCAGCCATTAGGCATCTATAAATTCTTGCCTAGGGCGACAGGAGGAGGGAAGGGCGCTGCTGAACTGAGTAGTGAGAGGAGAAATGCCTCTCAACTCACTCAGGTATCAGGTTACACAGCAGCAGCAGCAGCAGCAGCAGTGCCTGGCTCATGACTGATTTACTGACTGATTCATTAATTTCCTTAAGCTCAATGATTCAAAGAACCACAGTAATAAATGAGTCAGTGAGAGAAGGCACTCATCCTAGTCAGGGATCCAAGTACAGCATCAGCTCCTGAGATTCATTTAGTCCCTCTCTCTGCAACTGGTAACTGCGTGGAAGTAGGGACTGTAGCAGCCAGGCATTGACTGCCCCCCAGGCAGCCTTTCATTCAGTGATTTAGGGTTGGTCCTGTGTCTGTTGTATTCAGGTTTGTTGTTGTAAGGCATTGTAATACACTAGGCTAGCTGATAAAAGTGCAATTAGAGGGAAGGCAAGCTGGTAAATATACACAGCATGATGCAGAGGAGGGTCCGTGGGAAAAAATCTGTCTGGTCTCTCCCCATTGTTAAAATGACTGCATGTGCAGATAAAGTGTTAAACAGGTTGAAAAGTTTTGACAGTCCCTAGACTCCAGGAGGGCTGCTTTCTGACTTGTGTGGGAGACTGGCAGGGACAGCAGTCCTATTACCAGCAACTAGCCTCTGTGTAACGTGGGACTGCAATACAGATAAGCTCTCTGCTCCATCTCAGGCTATTCTCAGTCTCTCTCCACTCCTATCTCTGGGCTAGTGCACGACAAAATCGCAATCGCTAGCAATTCGCGAATGCGACTTTGTGAAGCGATTTTTGAAAGCATCGCTCCAATAAATGCTACCTGCAGCATGTTTGCGATCACAACACTGCTGTGGGAACAACCTCATAGGGTAACATTAGCCCAGCGCTTTTCAAATTGCTGTAAATTTGAAAAGCGCTCTGAAGCACTCTTGGTGTGCACCAGCCTTCTTCATTCACCTTTGTTTCCCTCTTTCCCTAGTGCTGGGTGTCTGTGTCTTCTTGTCATACAGGAAAGCTAAATAAAAGTGCAATCCTGGTGAGGCAAATATCTTCTTCCCTCTCTTTCAGCTTTTCTCTCCTCATTATTTCTCTGCATAAGGGATCAGACACACTATAAGGTAGTGAAAACCGGGATTAGTATAATAGTATAGTGTATTACTGTGTGCTCTGTGTGTGCGTGTGTATAGTGTGCGTGTGTATAGTGTAGTGTGTGTGCGTGTGCATGTTGTGTGCGGTGTATGTGTGTGTACTGTGTGCGTGTGTATAGTGTGTGTGTGTGTATAGTGTGTGTGTGTGTGTGTGTGTGTGTATACTGTGTGTTGTGTGTGAGTGCATGCCGCAATAAGTATATTTTATGGTGAAACACTCTGCTGCGTTGCAACTATTTTTCTGGTGAACCCATGGCGCAATAAGTGTATTTTCTGGTGAAACGCTGCTGCATTATGATTTTCGGGGGTGGGGTTCACCACAGGAGTGGGGGGGGGGGGGGGGTATGGGGCTGGGGGCAATCACCGGGGGGGAAGGGGTGCCACAGGATTTCTCGCCTGGAGTGACAAAATGGCTAGAGACGCCCCTGTGTGCGTATGCATGTTGTGTGCGGTGTATGTGTGTGTACTGTGTGCGTGTGTATAGTGTGTGTGTGTGTGTGTGTATAGTGTGTGTGTGTGTGTGTGTGTGTGTGTGTGTGTGTATACTGTGTGTTGTGTGTGAGTGCATGCCGCAATAAGTATATTTTATGGTGAAACGCTCTGCTGCATTACAACTATTTTCTGGTGAACCCATGGCACAATAAGTGTATTTTCTGCTGAAACGCTGCTGCATTATGATTTTCGGTAGTGGGGTTCACCACAGGAGTGGGGGGGTATGGGGCTGGGGGCAATCACCGGGGGGGGGGGGGGGAGGGGCGCCACAGGATTTCTCGCCTGGAGTGACAAAATGGCTAGAGACGCCCCTGATCCCCCATATACTCATATAACCGGACATCCTAGATCGATCTGTCCTGGGACAAATATTATACTATCAATATAATATATCTAAAAACTCCTATACTAAAACCAAAGTAGAAATTAGTAAAATTGACAATAAAATAAAGACAAACAATTACGTCTTACATATTCGCGGAGATTTTAGAGTGAGTGTGGGAACCAAAGGGGAAGAAAAATTCATCTAAGGAGAATTAAGAAAAAGGAAAAAGGGGAATGAAGGGGAATGAGAAAACCGGGGGGGGGGGGGGGGGGGGGGGAGGAGAAGGAAAACTTAAGAACCATAAAAAGAGAGCGACCGTGAGAACTTCCTTTAAGCAGGGGATAATGCAGGGGACCATTTGTACCTAATATGGTTTTTCTAGAACTTCATTTAGCCCATTGGGTACTAGGGTTTTTAGGGTCTAAATCCAAAAGATTTTCCTTATTCTTGAGTTGATTAATTGCATCATGCCTCATCGGATTAATTGATTCTAGTACTCTAAAAGATACTAGTGCTGGATCGCTATTGTGAGTGTAAAAGAAATGTCTGGATAAGCCATGCGTGAGCAGACCTTTAATTATGTTCCGCTTGTGTTGGCCTATCCTCTCTCGCAACAGTTGTGTTGTGCGCCTTACATATTGTTTCCCACATGGGAAAGATGCCACATAGATTACAAATCTCCATTCACAATTAATATGTCCGGTAATAGGGAATTTAACTTTATTGGTGAATGAAATCGCATGATCTGCTTCAAGTAGAAACATACATGCCAGACACCGTTTTCTCTGGCATCTATAAGTACCAGCTGGTCCTGTTGAATGACCCGGATCAGTATGATTTTTCAATTTGCTCGGGGCTAATAGGCCTTTAAGGTTGGGTGCCCTCCTAAATGTGACCATAGGTTCCATAGGAATCTCATCTCTTAGAAAGGGGTCCTGTCTTAGAATCTCCCACCTATTGTTTAGGATGCTTCTGATGTTCTTGTGCTGAATACTGTATTTAGTGATAAATCTTACTACGTTTTTGGGACTTTTGTGTTGTGTTCTAGTGGAAATGTTTTCTTCAGTGTTTAGGGACCTAGCTTTTGATTTTGTGTCATTTATCAGGGTTTTCGGATATTTACGTTCCCTAAATTTCTCTGTCAATAGACTGGCTTGATCATCATAATCCATCAACATCTGTACAGTTTTTGTAAATATGCTTGAATTGATTGTAAGGTGTATTTAGAGTCCACGGTTTGTAATGAAAACTATTGAAATGTATGTAGCCATTGGCATCCACGGACTTAAAATATGTTTTTGTTTGTATGTGTCCCTCCTCGTGGGACAGGAATAAATCTAAAAATTCAATTGAGTTTTTGTCATATTTGAAGGTGAATGACAAACCCGCTATGTTTGAATTAAGGTGTTCAATAAATTGAGGAATTAGGTCGACATCCCCCTTCCATATAAAAATGAGGACATCTATGTATCGTTGGTATGTGACTATATTTTCCTTATACGGGTTGTTCTGGTAAATGTATGTGGATTCTAGCAAACCCATCGCCAAATTAGCGTAACTAGGGGCGAAGCTCCTGCCCATCGCTGTTCCTCCTACCCGTTGATAAAACTTGTCTAGAAAAGAGAAATAATTACGCGTGAGTATGAATTTTATACATTCAATCAGAAATACTTTTTGTCCAACTGGCATGTGGTTATCTGATTCCAGATATTGCGTAACTGCCTGTAGACCAAAACTATGTGTGATGTTAGTGTAGAAAAACAAAAGTTTGCTTTCTTAAAACAGAAAGAATTTGCGATAATTCAGGTAGGATTGAGCTTGAGATGTCTCCCAGGGCATCACTGCTGAATATATGCAAATTAACCATTGTACCCTTAGAAGCTAAACACACCTTCAGAACCGCTGGAATGCAATAATGTGTCAGCTTGTTAATTTGTACAGAGCCATAACAATCCAACATGCATACAGACTGTTTCGGATTGTTTGATCCTCATCGGTGCATGGCATGGATTAAATTGGCTCTATGCAGTAGGGCTTGTAACACTGAGAGATACAGACTAACCAGCAAGCTCATGGTGACCCAGAACTCATTGGAGTGTGTAAGGGACTACAATTGTCCTAAAAGCCCCCTTACTTTTTCTTAACATCTTAGTAAGGGGGCTTTTAGGACCATTGTAGTCCCTTACATACACCAATGAGTTCTGGGTCACCATGAGCTTGCTGGTTAGTAAGGGGGCTTTTAGGACCATTGTAGTCCCTTACACAATCCAATAAGTTCTGGGTCACCATGAGCTTGCTGGTTAGTCTGTATCTCCTGATGTTAGTGTACAGAGCCGTGATGTCACAAGACTACCATACAAAACTCGGACTCCCAATTTTTGTTCCGTTCCTGAGTATGTAAATCAGATGTTGTGAGTCTCTTGTGTAGGATTTGTGTTTAGCCTTCTTGTCACTCCAGGCAAGAAATCCTGTGGCGCCCCCCCCCCCCCATAAAAAATAAAACAAAAATCATATACATTATAGAACACTTCACACATGATATAAGCCATCAGAGAGGGATAACTATGAAATGGGGCCCTAGGCAAGATAACACTTTGCCCTCCACTGATGGTCACCTGGCTTATTTAGTTACATTTGGTGGGGGCTAGCAACCACCAGGCCCCTAAACTCTCTTTAGACCCTAGGCAGCTGCCTAAGTTTGCCTTGAAGATGATCAGCATTGTATGCCATACAGCACATGCTGCCAGTATGCACCTCAAATAAATACAGCATCCACACTACAAGTTCCAATGGCAGTCACATTGCAAGATTGGATTATCAAGCAAGACATTCTTACTTTCAAAATAATTTTTCACAAACATTATGAGATATGCAAATATGTTACCACCTGTTAGGGTAGGACTAGAGTGGGTATATCATGACATTGAAGGGCTGATATGGTAAGGTGGTTTAAGGCCCAGTGCACACCGAGCGGTTTTAGCAGCGATCCGCCAACCGCATTTGTCTGTGAAAACGCTTGGCTAATGTATTTCCATGGGATGGTGCACACCAGCGGTTTGAGTTTTTTAGCAAACCGCAAACGTGCCTCCTGCTGCACATTTGCGGTTTGCAGAAGCGATTCTGCCTCAATATAAAGTATAGGAAAAATGCAAACCGCTCTGAAAAACGCTAGATCAGAGCAGTTTTCCAGGCGTATTTGTTACAGAAGCTGTTCAGTAACAGCTTTTACTGTAACAATATTTGTAATCTGCTTCACAAAAACGCTCGGCATGTTTAGAAAATGTCTCTAAACATGCCTAGAATCGCTCTGAAATCTGCTCCAAAACCGCTAGCGTTTTGAGGATCTGCTAGCGGTTTTGGTGTGCACTGGGCCTAACAGTTTGATTCATAATCCATTCTGGAGATAAGCACAGTGTGTTTGTAGTGTAAGTGATACAAGAGAAGAGAAGTAGAATGGAGGGAGGAAAGGTAGTAGAGGGTCAGAATTGATGACATGGATGAGCAGATATCTATGAGTAGAATAGAGGCTCAGTGGGTACCACTACTGCATTTTAGTGCTGAGTCCTAGGCTTGAACATTGGCCAGGGCAAAATCTGCATGGAGTTTCTGTCTTCAGACACTTCAGACATTTCCTGCATCCTAAAAAACATACTAATAAGTCAACTGGTTTACCCCAAAACAATCCTATATTGAAAATATTAGACTATAACTGTGGTAGGGATTAGACTGTGAGCTCCTCTGAGGACAGTCAGTGACATGACTATGTACTCTGTAAAGTGCTTCAGGAGATGTCAGTGCTATATAAATAAACAATAATAATATGGTAGGACATTATACTATGACTATGGTAGGGTTAGATTGTGAGCTCCTCTGAGGACAGTCAGTGACATGACTATGTACTCTGTAAAGTGCTTCAGGAGATGTCAGTGCTATATAAATAAATAATAATAATATGGTAGGACATTAGACTATGACTATGGTAGGGTTAGATTGTGAGCTCCTCTGAGGACAGTCAGTGACATCACTATGTACTCTCTACAGTGCTGCAGAAGATGTCAGTGCTATATAAATACATAATAATAATATGGTAGGACTAGGACATTAGATTATGACTATGGTAGGATTAGATTGTGAGCTCCTCTGGGGACAGTCAGTGACATGACTATGTACTCTGTAAAGTGTTGCAGAAGATGTCAGTGCTATATAAATACATAATAATAATATGGTAGGACATTAGGCTATGACTATGGTAGGATTAGATTGTGAGCTCCTCTGAGGACAGTCAGTGACATGACTATGTACTCTGTAAAGTACTGCAGAAGATGTCAGTGATATATAAAGTACTACAGAAGATGTCAGTGCTATATAAATACATGATAATAATATGGTCGGACATTACAGTTTGACTATCGTAGGGATGAAATTGTAAGCTCCAGTGAGCAGTCAGTGACATGACTATGTACTCTGTAAAGTGCTGAAGATGTCAGTGCTACATAAATACACAATAATAGTTCCAAATGCTACTGGCTCCCCTGAAGAGTGCTCAGACTAGTGTACATAGTTGTGCACATTGTTCCCCAAGTAGCAGTTGTTTGGTCAGAGAGACAGTGGGAGAGGGAGCATGAGCAGAGGGTGAGGGCAAGCAAAGTTAAGCTCCACACTCACCACAGTGACTGCAACAACACAGGAAGATGGATCCAGCGAGGTGTCCCTCATGACAAGCATCCAGCGATTCATCTTCCTGCCAGCGGGTATGTGAGATGTCACGTGACATTACTGGACGGGCGCGAACGAGAAGTCAAGCGACCTCAGTACTTTACTTGATCCTCAGTGATGGTCACTTTTCACCACACAACGCTAAGCGATGTCACGACATCGTGTAAATGACTACTTGTCGCTCAAAAAAAAAAATTGATGAACATCGGGAAAATCGTTGGAAAAATCGTGAGGTGGTACATAGCATTAGAGAGAGGGCAAACAGACAGCATTAATGGAAATACATTATTATGCCATCTTCAATTATAAGTAGTGATGGATGTAATTACACACATTGCTTACATGTCCATTATCATTGTTTGAGCTTTAGATGCTGCCCTCCTATTCACTCGCGCACAATGAAAGACAAAACCTGCAACCCCCACTGTGTCCATTACACACTTCAAACACTGTCCTGTTGAATTCAGGGAGAAGTGCAGGCTGTGTAGGGGAGAGGATCAGATGATCCATAGCTAGTCATGGCGATCCTCCTGACATCTAGACATGCAGACATTCTAGCAGAGCACACAGCTGTCTGCAGAGTTTACTGTTTGTTTGTTTGTTTGTTTGTTTGTCTCACTCCCTCTGCAGACTCAGTAACATTTGGGGGTAGGGCGCTGTCGCTGTCTCCTCTGTGCAGGGGCAGAGAGCAGCTATAAGCCAGACACCTTCTTCTTAGGGAGTATCTATAATTCTGAACTCTGAATGATTCTTTAGTGACTTAGCAGAAGGCTATTTGTGAAAAGAGCAGAGTAACCAAGCAGCTCAGGGTGACCCAAGCTACTAGGAATGTATAGGGGGATAAAAGGAACCAAATGCCCTCCTACTAAAAAAGCAAAGCTTGGTGTAATTTGCCTTCTTAAAACAGAAGTAAATCTTTTTCTCTCCAGTCCCTTACAACGGTCTTTCAGGACAGGAATTTTTATTTCCCCTTGGACTGACAGTAATTTATTGCGCCTTCCCCATCAAAGCCGCTCCAAGCCGCTGCCTGGGTGGTCAGTAGGTAAAGGCGCCCCTGTCTGAAGATGTTGGTCTACATACTTTGACAGTAGACTTGTGACTGAATCTATGCCAGAGATTATTGGGCGACCAGGGGGATTAATCAGACTTTTGTGTATCTTGGGTAAATTATAGAAAAATGGGGGGCTCGGGTTTTCGGTCAAAATGAAATTTCTTTCATTTTTGGTGTTATAGCCATCTAAAAAAACTTTGTTTATAAACTGTTTCAACTCTTTATTATAAGCTATGGTGGGATCTTGTGTAATAACCTGATAATGTGTAGGATCACCCAACAAGCGCAGGGCCTCTTTGATGTAGTCATCCCTGTCCTGTAGTACAGACATCTAAGAAGACGTCAGCTAGATAAGATTGACACCCCCATCCCCCCACCCCGTGCCCAGCCCGCACAGGGGATTGTAATTAACAGGGTGAAATCCGGATAGTAACTTTCCGGCTTTCACCGGAATTCGGAGTTGAGCATCCATGCTGGCCATTGCTAAAGGTTTATCCCCAGATTTAAATGTTTTTTTCCATTGGACGGCCCACCCTGGACTGTGATGTACGAGGAAAGAGAGGAGGGAAGAGGTGGATTTACTTGCCAGTACGTGAGGTTTCCTGAATCAGGCTGGTAAGGAGTAGAGTTGAGCCGAAATTTTCGTAATTTCGCATTACTATAATTACGCATGCGAAATTTGCGATTACGATGCGAAATTACGGTAGCGTAATTGCCATTAAAATCGTAATTGAAAATACCGTAAGCGTAATTTTCAACGCGTAATTTCGCGTTTCGTTAATACCGTAATTTCGCATTAAACAGTAACGCTCCCGTATAAAAAAGCCGCCGAATTTAAGGGTTAATAGCAAAGCCCCCTTACATGCTAAGAGCCTCAAATTTGGAGAATATATTAAGGAGATCAAAAGGAATAAGAGGAAAAAAAATTTTTTCAAAAAGATCTTATAGTTTTTCAGAAAATCGATGTTAAAGTTTCAAAGGAAAAATGTATACATTTAAAAACCCGCCGATTTTAACGGTTAATAGCAAAGCCTGCTTAAAGTTTAGGAACACCAAATTCCCAGGGTATATTAAGGGGATCAGTGGGAATAAGAGGAAAAAAAATTTTTTCAAAAAGACCTTATAGTTTTTGAGAAAATCGATTTTTAAGTTTCAAGGGGGAAAATGTCTTTTAAATGCGGAAAATGTCAGGTTTTTTGCACAGGTAACAATAGTGTATTATTTTCATAGATTCCCCCAAGTGGGAAGAGTTTTACTTACTTCGTTCTGAGTGTGGGAAATATAAAAAAAAACGACGTGGGGTCCCCCCTCCTAGACCTCTTTAACCCCTTGTCCCCCATGCAGGCTGGGATAGCCAGAATGCGGAGCACCGGCCGCGTGGGGCTCCGCACCCTGACTATACCAGCCCGCATGGTCCATGGATTGGGGAGTCTCGGAAGGGGAGGGGCAGCCAAGCTTTCCCCTCCCCCTTCGAGCCCTTGTCCAAATCAAGGACAAGGGGCTCTTCTCCACCTCCGATGGGCGGTGGAGGTGGAGGCCGCGATTTCCTGGGGGGGGGTTCATGGTGGCATTTGGGAGTCCCCTTTAAAAAGGGGTCCCCCAGATGCCCACCCCCCCTCCCAGGAGAAATGAGTATAGAGGTACTTGTACCCCTTACCCATTTCCATTAAGAGTTAAAAGTAAATAAACACACAAACACATAGAAAAAGTATTTTAATTGAACAAAAAACATAACCACGAAAAAAGTCCTTTAATATTCTTAATTAACCATTAATACTTACCTGTCCCTTTAAATAAATGATCCCTCGCAATAGCCTCGGAAATGTTCTATCAGTTACTATGTAACAAAGTTATTACAATGTAACAACTTTGTTACATTGTAACTACGCCGCACCCGACGTCACTCCGCTTGAAGGCATGACCATACGCATTAATTTCGTAATACCGACTGTAATGCGAAAATTACGCGAAAATTACGCTTACGTGAAATTTCGCAAAATTCTTCTTCATTACGATTATGTACTTACGGTCATAATCGTAATTACACTAATTACGCGAAATTTCACGAAATCGTAATTGCGTCATTACGCTCATCTCTAGTAAGGAGCTTCATAAATCATTAATCGAGGGCACACTGTTCTACATCAGAAGAACTTTGACACTGACTGTGAGTACTAAATACATCTTACCACCATGCAACAGATTTCCCACTTCATTGTAAGGTTCGGCAGTAAGACTCTACTTCCCTAATTGATTTCTATGTTTGTTTTTCAAAATAAATCTAAATGTAAATATTAAAATTAAATATATCATTCTCTGCTAATTCTAACTTTTATTTCTAGGTTCAGAGATAAAGATAAATGATCATGACGCCAACAGCTGCGGAACTGTAATCATTTGTGATTTATTCTGCGCCACAACAACAAAACCTATACCCTGTACAACAGCCACACCATCTACTACTAGTGAAACAACAACACAGACCACTACTACTTCCACACCATCTACTACTAGTGAAACAACAACACAGACTACTACAACTTCCACACCATCTACCACAAGTGAAACAACAACACAGACCACTACAACTATCACACCATCTACAAGTAAAACAACAACACAGACCACTACAACTTCCACACCATCTACCACAAGTGAAACAACAACACAAACCACTACAACGTCCACACCATCCACCACAAGTGAAACGACAACACAGACCACTACAACTTCCACACTATCTACCACTAGTGAAACAACAACACAGACTACTACAACTTCCACACCATCTACCACAAGTGAAACAACAACACAGACCACTACAACTTCCACACCATCCACTACTAGTGAAACAACAACACAAACCACTACAACTTCAACACCATCTACCACTAGTGAAACAACAACAGAGACCACTACAACTTCCACACCATCTACCACTAGTGAAACAACAACACAGACCACTACAACTTTAACACCATCTACTACTAGTGAAACAACAACACAGACCACTACAACTTCCACACCATCTACAACAAGTGAAACAACAACACAGACCACTACAACTTCCACACCATCTACCACTAGTGAAACAACAACACAGACCACTACAACTTCCACACCATCTACAACAAGTGAAACAACAACACAGACCACTACAACTTCAACACCATCCACCACAAGTGAAACGACAACACAGACCACTACAACTTCCACACCATCTACTACTAGTGAAACAACAACACAGACTACTACAACTTCCACACCATCTACCACAAGTGAAACAACAACACAGACCACTACAACTTCCACACCATCCACTACTAGTGAAACAACAACACAGACCCCTACAACTTCCACACCATCTACCACTAGTGAAACAACACCACAGACCACTACAACTTCCACACCATCCACTACTAGTGAAACAACAACAGAGACCACTACAACTTCCACACCATCTACCACTAGTGAAACAACAACACAGACCACTACAACTTCCACACCATCCACTACTAGTGAAACAACAACAGGGATCACTACAACTTCCACACCATCTACCACTAGTGAAACAACAACACAGACTACTACAACTTCCACACCATCTACCACAAGTGAAACAACAACACAGACCACTACAACTTCCACACCATCCACTACTAGTGAAACAACAACACAAACCACTACAACTTCAACACCATCTACCACTAGTGAAACAACAACAGAGACCACTACAACTTTCACACCATCTACCACTAGTGAAACAACAACACAGACCACTACAACTTCAACACCATCTACTACTAGTGAAACAACAACACAGACCACTACAACTTCCACACCATCTACAACAAGTGAAACAACAACACAGACCACTACAACTTCCACACCATCTACCACTAGTGAAACAACAACACAGACCACTACAACTTCCACACCATCTACTACTAGTGAAACAACAACACCAACAACTACAACTTCAACACCATCCACCACAAGTGAAACGACAACACAGACCACTACAACTTCCACACCATCTACTACTAGTGAAACAACAACACAGACTACTACAACTTCCACACCATCTACCACAAGTGAAACAACAACACAGACCACTACAACTTCCACACCATCCACTACTAGTGAAACAACAACACCAACAACTACAACTTCAACACCATCCACCACAAGTGAAACGACAACACAGACCACTACAACTTCCACACCATCCACTACTAGTGAAACAACAACAGAGACCACTACAACTTCCACACCATCTACCACTAGTGAAACAACAACACTGACCACTACAACTTCCACACCATCTACTACTAGTGAAACAACAACACCAACAACTACAACTTCAACACCATCCACCACAAGTGAAACGACAACACAGACCACTACAACTTCCACACCATCTACCACTAGTGAAACAACAACACAGACCACTACAACTTCCACACCATCTACAACAAGTGAAACAACAACACAGACCACTACAACTTCCACACCATCTACCACTAGTGAAACAACAACACAGACCACTACAACTTCCACACCATCTACTACTAGTGAAACAACAACACCAACAACTACAACTTCAACACCATCCACCACAAGTGAAACGACAACACAGACCACTACAACTTCCACACCATCTACTACTAGTGAAACAACAACACAGACTACTACAACTTCCACACCATCTACCACAAGTGAAACAACAACACAGACCACTACAACTTCCACACCATCCACTACTAGTGAAACAACAACAGAGACCACTACAACTTCCACACCATCTACCACTAGTGAAACAACAACACAGACCACTACAACTTCCACACCATCCACTACTAGTGAAACAACAACAGGGACCACTACAACTTCCACACCATCTACCACTAGTGAAACAACAACACAGACTACTACAACTTCCACACCATCTACCACAAGTGAAACAACAACACAGACCACTACAACTTCCACACCATCCACTACTAGTGAAACAACAACACAAACCACTACAACTTCAACACCATCTACCACTAGTGAAACAACAACCGAGACCACTACAACTTCCACACCATCTACCACTAGTGAAACAACAACACAGACCACTACAACTTCAACACCATCTACTACTAGTGAAACAACAACACAGACCACTACAACTTCCACACCATCTACAACAAGTGAAACAACAACACAGACCACTACAACTTCCACACCATCTACCACTAGTGAAACAACAACACAGACCACTACAACTTCCACACCATCTACTACTAGTGAAACAACAACACCAACAACTACAACTTCAACACCATCCACCACAAGTGAAACGACAACACAGACCACTACAACTTCCACACCATCTACTACTAGTGAAACAACAACACAGACTACTACAACTTCCACACCATCTACCACAAGTGAAACAACAACACAGACCACTACAACTTCCACACCATCCACTACTAGTGAAACAACAACACAGACCCCTACAACTTCCACACCATCTACCACTAGTGAAACAACACCACAGACCACTACAACTTCCACACCATCCACTACTAGTGAAACAACAACAGAGACCACTACAACTTCCACACCATCTACCACTAGTGAAACAACAACACTGACAACTACAACTTCCACACCATCTACTACTAGTGAAACAACAACACAGACCACTACAACTTCCACTTCATCTACTACTAGTGAAACAACAACACAGACCACTACAAGTTCCACAGCATCTACTACTAGTAAAACAACAACACAGACCACTACAACTTCCACACCATCTACCACAAGTGAAACAACGACACAGACCACTACAACTTCCACACCATCTACCACTAGTGAAACAACACCAATTATAATTACAGGTTGGTCTTTTTTTCTATTTATATTTACCTATTAGGAACTTTATGATACCTATGTTTGAAATAATGCCTGAAAATAGATGAGAAGAAAGACTTTGTATTTTTGTGCTGTTTATCAAGAATTACTGTGTCGTGATAGTCTTTGGTGAATGTTACTTCAGCAATATCTGCAGTTATAGTCACCAAAATGCAAATGGTGTCATATTATAACTGAGTATTTCATCTGAAAGATCTTTCTTTATGCAGTGCTGTAGACCTTTTTTTTTTAACAGTTTAAGAGGATGTACCCCATCAATTATTTGCCAAGTACCCCCTATTAGTGGTAACATCAGCTCTAGTACCCGTTTACACATACTTGTTTGGAGTGTCCCATAGTTGTGCAGAAACATTGCTTGAAATAGCTTACGTACACTAAAGGGGAGGGAGACATATAACTACCATACTAAAGGGGAGGGGGAAACATATAGGTACATACACTAAAGGTGAGGGGAGACATATAGCTACATACTCTAAAGGGGAGGGGGAGAAATATAGCTCCCTAAACTAAAAGGGAGGGAAGAGACATCAGAGGGCAATATAACAGCTTGGCGGATGAGCTTTTTGTCCCTAAGCCTTCTCTAAGGACTAGAGGACATGCTCTGCGCATGGAGGAAAAACGTTTTAGCCATTTATTTAGGAAAGGGTTCTTTACAGTAAGAGTGATTAAGATGTGGAATGCATTGCCACAGGAAGTCGTTATGGCAAACTCTATACCTGCATTTAAAGGGGGCTTAGATGCTTTCCTTGCGTTGAAAGACATCCATGGCTACAATTACTAGGTAATGCCTAATGATGTTGATCCAGGGATTTTATCTGATTGCCATCTGGAGTTGGGAAGGAATTTTTCCCTTAAGGGGCTAATTGGACCATGCTTTGTAAGGGGTTTTTAGCCTTCCTCTGGATCGACAGGGATATGTGAGGGAGCAGGCTGGTGTTGTACTTTATACTGGTTGAACTCGATGGACGTATGTCTTTTCTCAACCAAAATAACTATGTAACTATGTAACTATGAGACAGGGAGACATACACTAAAGTGGAGGTGAGACAGGGTAAGGTATGTGACTACCTATACTAAAGAAGAGAGGGTACAGGGGAAGTTATATGGCTACAATTGCTTAAGGGGGGGGGGGGGGGTCAAGGGGAAAAGGTATGTGGCTACCTATACTAAGGGTGAGGGGGGACAAGGGAAGGTATATGGCTATATATATTAAAGGGGGGGGGGGCTTGGGAAGGTACATCTGGCTAACAATACCAGCATATAAACATATAATAAACATATATAAACATATTCAGATCCCACCAATGCTTCCTTGTGCCTGTGCTCTCGTCAGCGTACAAACCCAACTGTACTGAGCATGCACAAGTATGGTTATCACATGCCCAGTAACATGAAGTCATTTGTGCACAGAAGAAACAGCCATGCATGGGTGGCTTCATGCTACTGGGCATCTGCAGACCATACTTGTACATACACATGCATACCCATTAGTTGCTCTTGGACACAGATGGGAGCGCAGCCACAAAGTAGAAGAGAGTCCAGGGCAGCAGTGGTGGGGTCTGAATATGCTCAGATGGTCCCAGTGCTGAAAAAGCTGTGTCCCTGCATGAATTTTGAATGCACGGAGGACGCCATCCACGTCCTCCGTGCAGTTCCGCCGGGTCCCCGCTGCTTAATCTCCCCCCGGGCCGACTCCTGAAACCACAGCCCGGGTCAAGCTGTAGTGCCTCCTCAAAAATGGCCGCCATAGGTTGCCGTGGCTGCGCAGTCCGCATAGACGCAAGTGGGGCTGTGCAGCTCTAGGGCCTCCCCCCGATCCACGCACAGGAGACAGCCTTTAGCATGGATCAGAGGGGAGACCCTAGAGCTGCGCAGCCGCACTCGCGTCTATGCGGACTGTGCAGCCGCGGCAACCTCCGGCGGCCATTTTTGAGGAGGCATGACAGCCTGACCCGGGCTGTGGGGTGGGGAGCCGGCCCGGGGGTAGATTAAGCAGCGGGGACCCGGTGGAACTGCATGGAGGACGCGGATGGCATTCTCCGTGCATTCAAAATGTATACAGGTACACAACTTTTTCGTAAGTCCTTTAAGCATTTTTCATCTTGTGTCAAGTTCACTTTAAGACTGTTTGTTGGGGAAAAATATGTATGTGTGTGTGTTGGGGGGTAGGGGGGGGGGGGTAGGGTGCTTTTGGTCATGGGGCGGCAGGTGATCGTGGGTCTTGGGTGGTAAAAAGTATAAATCTGGCCCTGGTTGGGAGGGAAAGAAGGGAATTATTGATGGTCGGGGGGATAGAGAGCGAGGCTATCAAGGATGAAAGCATGGTTAAAGGTGTGCATGAAAAAGGGCTCCGTGAAAAAAGGGCCCAGGTTATTAACGCATTTGGCGCCGGGTATTAAAAAAAATTGCTAACGAGAATCATTGTTGTCAAGCTTTATTAACGATAATTACTGTTGCAAAAAAAAAAGAGAAATAATAACGAATAAATATTAACGTTAAATGTCAGAACTTTTTCATCAATACTGCTTAAAGAGACACTGAAGCAAAAAAAAATATATGATATAATGAATTGGTTGTGTACTATGAATAATTACTAGAAGATTAGCAGCAAAGAAAATATTCTCATATTTTTATTTTCAGGTATATAGTGTTTTTTCTAACATTGCATCATTCTATAATATGTGCAGATTACACAACACTCAGCATTCAAAATGAGTCTTTCAGAGCAGTCTGTGAAGTAATGAACTCTCCTCTAGCAGAGGAAAAGTAAACAGTTCAATTACAGTTGAGATAATAAAAGTCAGATAACAGCCCTCTCCAGGACTAAGTTAGTCGGAGAGCTTAATAGCTTTTTTGCATAGAGATAACAACTGGAGTTTCTCAACTCTTCCTGTACTTGAAACAATTAGACTGATGTATCTGATCTTAATGTTTTATTTCTTAGCTGTACTACACATACAAATCTTATCATCATTTTTTTTTTCGCTTCAGTGTCTCTTTAACTCAACCCTACCCTTGCACAGAACCCTCCCCTGGTGGTGCCTAAAACTAACCACTCCCCTAGTGGCGCCTAACACCTGGTGGTGCCTAACCCTAACCACCCTCCGGTGGTGCCTAACCCTAACCTCCCCCCTTGTGGTGCCTAAGCCTAACCACCCCCCTGGTGTTGCCTAAAACTAAACGCCACCTAGGTGGTGCCTAACCCTAACCACTCCCCTTGGTGTTGCCTAACACTAACCACTCCCTCTGCAGAAACACTCTTTTAGACATATTAATGATAATACCTTTGAAAACGTAAAATCTGTACTTATTAACAAAATAATATGACAAAAACTATACCATTATAAACTAAAAAGATAACTACCTCAAAAACTGTAATGTTATAATCTTATGAACACATTTTTTCACAGCGCCCTTTTTTCATGCTTTTTTCGCCGTATTAACAATAATTGCATTAAAGTCTATGGTGGCGCCCTTTTTGTCCACCCTCAGCCGGCACCCTTTTTTCCTGCTCCCGGTTAAAGAGAGACTTATTGAGGATGCTCATGGGGGAGGGAGGGCCCTATTGAGGGTCTTAAGAGAGAAGTCATTGAGGATCTGTAGTGGAGAAATGTATGCTATTGAGGATGCTAGGGGTAGATGTGGAGAGAAAGGAGCTTACTGATCATGCTAAAGTGTGGATGTGGAGAAAGAGGGGCTTACTGTGGATGCTGGTGTGAATGAGGTGAGAGAGGGGGCTTACTGATGATGCTGGGGGAGTGAGGGGCTTATTGAGAGTCTGGAGGTGATGCAGGGAGAGGGCTGGGAGATAATGGAGGCTATTGGGCACTATTGATGGCCATGGAGAAGAGAGGTTGCAGAATAACCACTACTGAGGGTGCTGAGGAGTACAGTGAGGGCTGAGCAATAGAGGGCAGGGAGGATAGAGTATGAGAGTAACTTACCTCTCATATCCTTCTGTTTGTGTGTCTGAGCGGTGCTTAGTTTGGGGCTGTATCTGCATCCTCTCCCTTTGCACTAATGTTGTGCTTGGGGGAGAATCACCAGTTTCACACAGGCATAGATACTTGTGGGGGTGCAGTTTTGTGAAGTTTTTGGGTGGGGCTTTGCTGCTGTTTGGGGGCAGAGCTTCACAGCATTCTGAGTGCTCCTTCCAAGAAGAATGTTGTGGCGCTGTGAGCAACTGCTCAGGTCACTCAGGGCAAAGTCCAGCCCTGTCTGTCTTAAAAGCATGAGAGCTTTGCAAGAGATTTTAATTGTTTAGTTCAAAGAGATTGAAGTTTTTTGCTAAGCCCCTATCTGTAAATCAGTATACTGAAAATAAGACAGTGGTTACTGGTGTCTACATGCAGGGCCGGGCCGAGGCCCTGCAGTGTAGGAGGGGGCGCACAATTCATTCACTGTCATTCCTAATTGTGTTTGAAGCAGAAAGAAATAAGAAAAGGGGATACATGGCAGTGACTGCAAGCCAGATAACTAGATATTAAGGTGTTGGGGAGGTTGTGGGCCCTGTGGTGCCTCTTAGTCTAATAGCAATCAGTGTGTGATGGCTGGGGTGGGAGGGATGGAGGGGCGCTCTTTGGTGTCTCAGCCTTGGGTGCTGGAGGACCTTGTCCCTGCTCTGTCTACATGTCCCTAGCCCGATAGCTGATTCAATAACTTTCTCCCAACATATCTTATCAACTGACTTTGGATTGATTTTAGGTAATTTATCAAAAGAGTGATGCTGAAAAATGTGTAGGAGTGGATGGAAACCGATGGCTGTACTGCATTGCGCAGTACAAGTCTTATGGTTTGACCTATGTCCGTCTTGCCCAATTGATTTCTGCTGACAACTATGAAGACTGAGTGGGCTCCATCAAATTCACCTTTTCTCCTAATTTTTCTCCTAGGACAATAATTTTTCATCAACTGTTTAAAATAACTTTTGCACTCTGCAATTGAAGATGTACCAAAAAGTAGATCAAAAAGTACTGCCAAAGTTAGTCTTAGTATTTCATTGCTTTTATTGCTTGCTGGTTAAAAAGCCTTCTAATTATATAATGTGAAAATATCACCTAGGAGAAAAGTGAACTAGATCAGGCCTAGTGTTTCTTGTGGTGTAGGTGTCAATCACTATCCAAACAATTTCTGCTCCAGGAAGGACTGATCAAGTTGTCTTTCTTATGCTACGTACACACATGCGACAACGATCGTTCATTGTTAACGACGAACGATCTTTTAATTGACGAAAGAACGACCGAAGTAAAGTTAGTTCTAAAAAGTGTGTAACGATCACATCGTTAGAACGAACGTTACACCACGTAAAAGCACTTAATGCGCCTGCGCATAAAATTGTAAAGTTCCATGGAGAAAAAGTGAAATGCGCATGTCCAGCCTGGTACGAACGATTGTTTCCAACGATGTACCACTTTTGCTAACGATCGTCGTTGGTTAAAATCCGCCGAGACAGAACTTTCTTTTGTAGCGATTTGGCTCGTTCGTCATTAGACTTAATAGTCGGTGGTTCGTTTTTTGTAACAATCGTCGTTGGTAAAGATCGGGGAACGATCGTTACAAACGACTATAGTCGCATGTGTGTACGCACCTTTAATCGTGGCCATAGACCATACATGTCAACTCCAACCCACGGGCAAAATCTGGCCCCCAGAGCCATTAAATTTGGCCCCCGTTTTTGTATTATGTTTGGCCCACTCTAGATCACCATGAAAGCTATATACTGGAGGTGAAGTCCTAGAACACCAGAGAAACCATATGGGGAGGTTGGGGGAAAGCACTAGACACCAGGGACCATATGCAATTCAATTTTTTCACCTGAGTATTCTCCTAGGTGATATTTTTTAACTTGTCAATAAAATGCTTTTTAAGGCACCAGCAAGCAAGAAAGTACTCAAAATAATTTTTATCTAACTTTTTGCTGGAAAACTTTTTTAAATCGAAGATGAAAAATTATCTCCCAGGAGAAAACTCTGGTGAAAAAGTGAATTGCATATGGCCCCAGGGAACTAAATAGAGAAGATGGGGGCACAACACACTAGGGAACTGTATAGAGGAGGGAGGGGGCCACTAGACACCAGGAAACTGTATAGGGGAGGGAGGACCAATAGACTTCAGGGAACTGTTTAGGGGAGGGAGGAGGACCTCTAGACACCAAGGAACTGTAAATGGGTTGGAGGGGAGCGATTAGACACCAGTGAATTGTATAAGGGAAGGAGGTGGCCAGTAGACATTGAGGTTGGCCCGTGACTCGGTCCCAGTGTTCAATTTCGGCCCACTTTGTATTTGAGTTTGACACCCCTGCCATAGACAAAAGAATCTAACTGAATAATATATCTGTACAATGTACGGAATATACATAAACTGAACTGAGCAATATGGCAATTTCAATTTAAAATGATCAGTATTACGCATTTTAACAATCTTTTATTGATCAGCAATCCCAGAAAGATGATGAATCTGTGGTGATCAA
Organism: Hyperolius riggenbachi; assembly: GCF_040937935.1. Lineage (NCBI taxonomy): Eukaryota > Metazoa > Chordata > Amphibia > Anura > Hyperoliidae > Hyperolius > Hyperolius riggenbachi. The sequence continues at coordinate 118,176,406 of NC_090656.1, forward strand.
TGGGCAGATAGGCACTGTTCACAGTTTGGTTAATTAATTTTTTGTTGCTAAAAGTGGTACAATTTTTTAAATTATTCCTTTATATTGTAAGCATTTTTGCGAACTGCTTGCAAGCTGCGGTCTTGCCAGCCGTCCACAAGCATGTGTACAATAAATCCCATACTTTTAAAAAAATGTATAAAAAGTAAATGCATTACTCCTGCAGGGAGAGTTCTGCGCCTGCGCAGTAGTATTGTGCAGGCGCTGAAAACTCCAAGCGACGGAAGTGCGGCGGGGTGTACGTTCAGCCGGGCCACGCATGTGCAGTAAGCCCTTACTAGCTGACGTTACTGGGAGCCCTTGCCAAAGATCTAGGAGGTGGAGGAAGGCACTGAGGGAGCGATCATGCCGAACGGGGCTGGAAGAAGCTCCAGGTATGTATGAATTTCTTTTGTTCGTTTCATCTTAGGTTCCCTTTAATGTTTGCTGCAATTTTTTTCTTTTCCTTTTTTTTGCACATAGAATTTTTTATGTTAGATCCATTAGGGCCTGTTTCCACTACTGCGAATCTGCATGCGTTTTATGCATGCAAATTCGCACAAGCAATAGAAGTGGATGGGCCTGTTTCCACTTCTGCGTGATTCTGTGCGGTTTGTCCTGCAGAAAAGAATTCGCACGCCTCACTCCCCGAACGCAATTCATCGGTAATGTAACTAAATAGGAAAACCGCAAGTGTTTTAGTCTTGCGGTTTTCCCGGCGTTTCCGTGTACATTTTCGTTTAAAAACCCATGTCAATGCAGGCCGGCATTGACATGGTTAAAACCGCGTTGCGCAAACCGTGAGCGATTCCACGTGAAAATCCGCATAGAAACGGCAATGAAACCGCAAACGCATGCGGATTAGTTGCCGCGATTTTCCCGTCGAAATTGCGCCACACAAGTGGAAACGGGTCCTTACAGATGTTTTTAATGACACCATTATGCGCATATAGCATCATCACAGGGACATGCTTGTGGGACATGGCATCGCAAAGGGACACGCAGCAACAAATATGGAAGAAGGGAGATTGCTGTAGGGGATCAATGAGAAAATGCCAGGGATGCTCTCAAAAGGAAGTCGGGAGGTACTTGGGAGGGATCCCGAATGTCAGCGGCGCCGCAGATGAATAGGGGGAACTTCTGGATGAGAAAAAAACACATATATCCAGGCACATTACCTCTAGTTAGGACATTTAAATAAGTTATTGAGGAAATGTAGGTGCTAAAGGGGGTGTGTCCAGATAAATTGCAAAAAACAATTAACCCTTTGCACACTCACATGCAAATGTTCAAACAAATGGAATCTGCATTCACAGATTCACTCATCTAGGCACCACTGCTATACCTACAGCTAAGTTAAAAGCCGGGGTATTAGTTTGCAAATAAATGCATTCCCTTGCGTAGTCACCTACACTGTGCAGAAGTACCCAGGTAAACGTAGGTGTCCTAACTCTGGCCCTGTAACATGCAGAGCGCAGACATGCAAACATTCATTGCATCAAACCTATCAAGGGATTAGGAGCACATATCCTGACGTCCTTCTGGATGAGCCTGACTCATCCATACTGTTCCTAGCTATTTTTATGGATGAGTCAGTCTTGTCCATACCGCTCGGAAGGTAAACAGATACTTCATATAAATTGTTCTGTGTATGGCCATCAGTATACTAAACCCAGTGCATGCAGATCATAATGTAAAATCATGTAATTTACTTTTCAATCACTGTTCTTGTTAAATCAGTGTTAACAGTTACAGAAAAACTGTCTAAGTTAAACAAATGCCTTGAAAAGGATTAATTATATATTTAATTTGTATTTTTTTTAACCACAGAAATGCCTCCTCCTACATCAACTTCAACTACGGTAAGTACTTACCCTTTGTTTTTGGCAATAAATTGCTTTATAATAGAGGGCTTCTTGATCTCTTTAAGCCCTTTATGCCTTCCAGGGGGTTCTGGGTCACCATAAGCTGTCTGGGTATTCCTTAGGCAGGGAACACACTTGCAGGGCCGTTTTTCTTGCAGGGCTGTTTACCTATGACTTTAAAAAGAGATAACTTCACATACTTACCTAGGTAGAAGGAAGACTCTGGATCAGTGGTGCTCAAATACCCCTTTTTAAAATTCGAGTTTGGTCGAATTCGAATAGTAAATTATTCGAGGTCAGTCGAATATTCGAGTCGAATAATTTTTACTATTCGATTCGACCTCGGACTTCGAGCTGACTATTCGAGTCGGTATTCGAGCTCATTATTCGAGCTGACTATTCGAATTGGCCTTAAATAGCTTCCAACACTTGTTTTGAGGGTGAATGATGCAAGAAACGTCTTTTTTTCCAAGTAACAACAGCAAGTGATTATGTGGGGATGTTCCTTTAAAAAAAAAAGGTGGAAAGGGAAGTTGTGTCCAGAATTTTGTTCAGTACTGTATATACTTCTTCTTCTTCTTCTTCTTCTTCTTCTTCTTCTTTATTTTCTATATCTTCTTCTTCTATATCTTCTTCTATATCTTCTTCTTCTTCTTCTATATTGTCTTCTTCTTTTTCTTCTTCTTCATCTTCTTCTTCTTCATCTTCTAATCTTCATCTTCTTCTTCTTCTTCATCTTCTTCATCTTCTTCTTCATCTTCTTCATCTTCTTCTTCTTCTTCATCTTCTTCATCTTCTTCTTCTTCTTCTTCATCTTCTTCTTCTTCTTTATCTTCTTCTTCTTCATCTTCTTCATCTTCTTCTTCATCTTCTTCTTCTTCTTCTTCATCTTCTTCATCTTCTTCTTCTTCTTCATCTTCTTCATCTTCTTCATCTTCTTCTTCTTCATCTTCTTCATCTTCTTCTTCTTCATCTTCTTCATCTTCTTCTTCTTCTTCATCTTCTTCTTCTTCATCATCTTCTTCTTCTTCATCTTCTTCTTCATCTTCTTCTTCATCTTCTTCTTCATCTTCATCTTCTTCTTCATCTTCTTCTTCATCTTCTTCTTCATCTTCTTCTTCATCTTCATCTTCTTCTTCATCTTCTTCATCTTCTTCATCTTCTTCTTCTTCTTCTCCTTCTCCTTTTTCTATATCGTCTTCTTCTTCTTCACTTATTTCTCTTTCCATTTTTTTTTTTAAAGAAATGCAGCTATTTTTGAGCGTAACAAATAGCTGGTGGGCGCACGCATGTTGGAAGCGCCATTGTATGTGCTCCCTGGCAGTGGAAACACACAGACAGCAGGAGGTAAATTCAGCAGCAGGAGAAGGAGGATGAGTGTGTGGCAGCAGGCAGTCAATGAGGCAGGCAGCGTGACATAATAGCCCTGGTACCTAGCGGTGATACCAGGGCTGTAAATAAACACAACAGGAGGTCCCAGACAGCGGTCGTGCAGCCCACATCGTGTCCAATACACAACTGGGACAACACAGTTTTCAACCCGGGCACCTCAGAAAAATTAAACCTTTTTTTTTTTTAATGGTTTTTTGGTTTTGGTTTTACAACCAATTACACAGATATAGCTATTGTTTGACATAATAGCTGGTGGCATAGTGGCAGCAGAAGGTAATTCTGTGTACCCTGGCAGTGGGAAACACAGACAGACAGCAGCAGCAGCAGGAGGAGGAATGGAGGAGGAGCAGTGTGAGTGTGGCAGCAGGTAGGCAGCGTGACATAATAGCCCTGGTACCTAGCGGTGATACCAGGGCTGTAAATAAACACAACAGGAGGTCCCAGACAGCGGTCGTGCAGCCCACATCATGTCCAATACACAACTGGGACAACACAGTTTTCAACCCGGGCACCTCAGAAAAATTAAACCTTTTTTTTTTAATGGTTTTTTGGTTTTGATTTTACAACCAATTACACAGATATAGCTATTGTTTGACGTAATAGCTGGTGGCAGAGTGGCAGCAGAAGGTAATTCTGTGTACCCTGGCAGTGGGAAACACAGACAGACAGCAGCAGCAGCAGGAGGAGGAATGGAGGAGGAGCAGTGTGAGTGTGGCAGCAGGTAGGCAGCGTGACATAATAGCCCTGGTACCTAGCGGTGATACCAGGGCTGTAAATAAACACAACAGGAGGTCCCAGACAGCGGTCGTGCAGCCCACATCGTGTCCAATACACAACTGGGACAACACAGTTTTCAACCCGGGCACCTCAGAAAAATTAAACCTTTTTTTTTTAATGGTTTTTTGGTTTTGGTTTTACAACCAATTACACAGATATAGCTATTATTTGACGTAATAGCTGGTGGCAGAGTGGCAGCAGAAGGTAATTCTGTGTACCCTGGCAGTGGGAAACACAGACAGACAGCAGCAGCAGCAGGAGGAATGGAGGAGTAATTATGTGAGCAGCTATTGTTTGACGTAATAGCTGGTGGCATAGTGGCAGCAGAAGGTAATTCTGTGTACCCTGGCAGTGGGAAACACAGACAGACAGCAGCAGCAGCAGGAGGAGGAATGGAGGAGGAGCAGTGTGATTGTGGCAGCAGGTAGGCAGCGTGACATAATAGCCCTGGTACCTAGCGGTGATACCAGGGCTGTAAATAAACACAACAGGAGGTCCCAGACAGTGGTCGTGCAGCCCACATCGTGTCCAATACACAACTGGGACAACACAGTTTTCAACCCGGGCACCTCAGAAAAATTAAACCTTTTTTTTTTAATGGTTTTTTGGTTTTGGTTTTACAACCAATTACACAGATATAGCTATTGTTTGATGTAATAGCTGGTGGCAGAGTGGCAGCAGAAAGTAATTCTGTGTACCCTGGCAGTGGGAAACACAGACAGACAGCAGAAGGGCAGTACACAGCAGCCCACTGTAGGTGTAAAATGTGTGGCTGTAGGCGACGTAATAGTCAAAGTGAACCAGGCTGGCTTAGTGAGCAGGAGCCAGGAGGTGGTAAAGGGTGGTAAGGCACATTAACGATGGTTCTAAGTTCCGGCAGCCAGTTCATGTCCCCCTCTCGCCGACAACAGGGGCCAGGAACTCGCCTTCCACCCACGCCTGGTTCATCTTGAGAAACGTCAGTCTGTCCACAGACTTGTGAGACAGACGTGAGCGTTTCTCGGTGACCACGCCACCAGCTGCACTGAAGCAGCGCTCGGACAGCACGCTGGAAGGGGGGCAGGACAGCACTTCCAGGGCGTACTGCGCCAGCTCGCTCCAGATCTCCAGGCGCTTGACCCAATACTCCATGGGATCAACAGGGGCATCGCTGTCAAGCCCGCTGTAGGACCCCATGTAGTCAGCCACCATGCGGGTCAGGCGCTGGCTGTGACCGGAGGAGGATGCTGCTGCATGCACCTCCTCTCTAGTCACTGCTGCCGGAGCCTCTACAGTCCTGTAGAGCTCGTGGCTGAGAGACAGCAGGTCTGTGGGGCGCTTGCTGCTGGATGCAGGCACCTGCTGCTGCCTCTGTGCTGGCTGCTGGACAGTGGGGGTAGAAGGCTGGGGGAAGGCTTCCTCCAAGCGCTCAACAAGGGCCTGCTGCAAGCTCCTTATTTGTTGCGCTGGGTCTCCTCCTGCAGGCGGCAGGAACTGGCTCAACTTCCCCTTGAGGCGTGGGTCCAACATCATGCTGATCCAGATGTCCTCCCTCTGCTTCATCTGGATCACCCTGGGGTCCCTGCGCAGGCACCTCAGCATGTGCGCTGCCATTGGGAAGAGGCGGGCCACGTCTGCTGGCACATCGACGGCAGTGCTGCTGTCCTCATCCTCCTCCTCCTCCTCTGCCTCGTCAGCCTCATCCTCTCTCCACCCCCGCACCAACTCAGCTGCACTGTGCTGCTCCCTCTCATCAGCAGCAAGGTCAGGGACCTCCACCAAGTCCTCCTCCTCCTCCCCCTCAGAGGTGGACTGTGCAGCTGCTTGCCGCTCCTGCTGGTCCAAGGCTGACGCTCCCTGTTCCAGCAAAGCATCGAGGGCCCTGTTCAGCAGACAAACCAGGGGCACCCACTCGCAGACCATAGCATGGTCCCTGCTCACCATGTTAGTGGCCTGCAGAAAGGGAGCCAGCACTAAGCACACCTGCTGCATGTGCCTCCAGTCATCATCGGGGACGATGGACGGGATGTTGCTGGTCTTGTCCCTTCTCTGAGCGGCGGAAACAGTGGCCAGGGCAAGGTACTGGTTGACAGCGTGCTTCTGTTCAACCAGACGCTCCAACATCGCCAGGGTGGAGTTCCAGCGAGTCGGAACGTCAAGGATCAGCCGATGGCGTGGCAGCTCCAGCTCCTTTTGCACGTCTTCCAGGCTCGCACAGGCTGCAGCCGAGCGCCGGAAGTGACGCACAACGTTCCTTGCCGTTTCCAGCAGTTCGCCCATCCCCTGGTAGGTGCGCAAGAACTTTTGCACCACCAGGTTCAGCACGTGGGCAAGACAGGGGATGTGGGTCAGGTTTCCCCTGTCTATTGCGGCAACCAGATTGGCCCCATTGTCGGCCACCACCTCTCCGACTCTGAGGCCTCTGGGGGTCAGCCAAATCCTCTCCTGCTCCTGGAGTTTGGCCAACACATGGGTTGCCGTCAGCTTGGTCTTCCCAAGGCTGACCAAGTGCAGCAGCGCTTGGCAGTGGCGGGCCTTCACGCTGCTGCTGAGGCGGGGGGTTTCGCCAGGTGTGCCGGAGGATGGCAGAGGATCGGAGGAACCTGCTGCAGTTCCCCTGACCCTGCGGGGTGGCACCACCCACTGTGTTGCTGCTGCTGCTGTGCCCGCTGCTGCTCTCCCATCCTCACCCCCTTCCACCAAGCTGACCCAGTGGACAGTTAAGGACAGGTAGCGGCCTGTCCCGAAGCGGCTGCTCCAGGAGTCCATGGTGACGTGGACCCTTTCACCAACCGCGTGCTCCAGCCCTCGCTCCACATTGGCCATCACAAAGCGGTGCAGTGCAGGAATGGCCTTGCGGGAGAAAAAGTGTCTGCTGGGGAGCTGCCAGTCTGGGGCTGCGCAAGCAAGCAGCGCACGAATGTCGCTCCCCTCCTGCACGAGCGTGTACGGCAGGAGTTGGGAGCACATGGCCCGTGCCAGCAAGCCGTTCAGCTGCCGCATGCGACGGCTGCTGGGAGGCAGAGCCCTAACCACCCCCTGGAAGGACTCGCTCAAAAGGCTCTGGCGTGGCCTTTTGCTGGCACGGGAATCAGCAGACACAGCGGAGGAGGCCACTGAGGACTGGCTGCCAGAACAGGCCTCAGTGTCGGCGGCAGGAGTTGCAGAGGGGGGAGGAGCAGTGCGTTTCCGCACTCCTGCTGGTGCTGCTGGAGGAGCAGGAGGGCGGGTGGCTGCTGTTGCTGCTGCTTCTGCTGCTGAAGGCTGTGCAGTGATGGGTGTGGTGCCACTGCCAGCACCAGATGCCTTCAGCCTCTGGAACTCCTCATGCTGGTGGAAATGTTTCGCAGCAAGGTGGTTGATGAGCGAGCTGGTGCTGAACTTTAAGGGGTCTGCACCTCTGCTCAACTTCCGCTGACAGTGGTTGCAAGTGGCGTACTTGCTGTACACAGTGGGCATGGTGAAATATCGCCAGATTGGTGACAGAAACATCCCCCTATGGCATGGAAGCGCTGCTGCCTGTCTCCCTGTGGTGGTTGGGGGGGGGGGCTTGGGTGCGGCTGGTGGTGGTACTGGCAGATGCTGCTGCTGCTGCTGCTGAGCCTGAGACACCAGCAGGCTGTGGGACCTGCCTACTGCTGCCAATGCTTGCAATGATGCGCCTCCTTGCAAGGCCCACAAGAGCATCCTCCTCCTCCTCCTCAGAGCTGCTGAGGACGACATCCCCTGGAGGTGGTGGCACCCAGTCTCTGTCTGTCACCGGGTCATCATCATCCTCCCCCTCCTGAAACATGTCCTGCTGGGATGATGACCCCCCAAACTCCTCTCCTGATGCATGGATGGGCTGCTTGACTGTCGCCACAGTCTTGCTGTCCAATCCCTCATCCCCCAAAGTGCCCATCAGCATCTCCTCCTCAAAATCGCCAACAACAGCAGACAATACCCTGATGGTGCCTGGGGTAAAAAGACTGCTGAGTGACAGGTCGGCGACTGACGGTGAACTGGCCTCCTCCCCAGGCCCTGCTGGGCGGCTGCTGCGAACAGGGGTGGTGGTGGTGGTGGTGGTGGTGGTGAGGGTGGAGGCCTCGGATGCAGAGCTGATGGCGGGCTGCTCATCCTCTGTCATCAGTTGCACCACAGTGTCTGCATGCTTTTCCTCAATGGGACGTTTCCGACCCGGCTGGAGGAAAATCGGAGCAGGTGCTACACGCTGCTGCTGCTGTGTCTCTGCAGCGTGAGTTGCAGATGCTCCTGCTGGGCGGCGCCCAAGGCGTCCACGGCCAGTGGCTATGGGAGGAATGTTAGCCACTGACGCTGCTGCTGCTGCTGCGGAACTGTGCATGGTGGCGCGGCCGCGGCCTGCCACAATGCTGCTCCCTCTCCTCCTGATTCCCTTGCTGCCCTTCCCCTTGCCCAAACCGCGCTGGCTGCCACTTCCAGACATCTTCGATGTTTTGGGCGTATAGACAAAAGTTTTTTAAAAGGGCGGGTGAAAAGTGGGGTACTTTAATGGAGTGGGTTGGTGGGTGAGGTGACTGAGTGAGTGTCCCTAGTACAGTAAGTAAGTAGTAACAGTCAGGAAGTACAACTAGCAGTTACAATAATCAGTAGTAATCACAAGTAAATTTAGTGTGTGTACACTACAGACAGTGAGTGCACGCACGCGCAAACACGCGCAGGAGCTAGCCTATGAACAGTGACTGAGTGAGTGTCCCTAGTACAGTAAGTAAGTAGTAACAGTCAGTAAGTACAACTAACTAATTACAATAATCAATCAGTTATCAGAAGGAAATAGAGTGTGTGTAGTGTGTGTACACAGACAGTGAGTGCACACACGCAGGAGCTAGTAGCCTATGAACAGTGACTGAGTGTCCTAGACTCCTAGTACAGTAAGAGTAAGTAGTAACAGTAAGTACAACTAACTAATTACAATAATCAATCAGTTATCAGAAGGAAATAGAGTGTGTGTAGTGTGTGTACACAGACAGTGAGTGCACACACGCAGGAGCTAGTAGCCTATGAACAGTGACTGAGTGTCCTAGACTCCTAGTACAGTAAGACTAAGTAGTAACAGTAAGTACAACTAACTAATTACAATAATCAATCAGTTATCAGAAGGAAATAGAGTGTGTGTAGTGTGTGTACACAGACAGTGAGTGCACACACGCAGGAGCTAGTAGCCTATGAACAGTGACTGAGTGTCCTAGACTCCTAGTACAGTAAGAGTAAGTAGTAACAGTAAGTACAACTAACTAATTACAATAAGCAATCAGTTATCAGAAGGAATAGAGTGTGTGTAGTGTGTGTACACAGACAGTGAGTGCACACACGCAGGAGCTAGTAGCCTATGAACAGTGACTGAGTGTCCTAGACTCCTAGTACAGTAAGAGTAAGTAGTAACAGTAAGTACAACTAACTAATTACAATAATCAATCAGTTATCAGAAGGAAATAGAGTGTGTGTAGTGTGTGTACACAGACAGTGAGTGCACACACGCAGGAGCTAGTAGCCTGTGAACAGTGACTGAGTGTCCTAGACTCCTAGTACAGTAAGAGTAAGTAGTAACAGTAAGTACAACTAACTAATTACAATAATCAATCAGTTATCAGAAGGAAATAGAGTGTGTGTAGTGTGTGTACACAGACAGTGAGTGCACACACGCAGGAGCTAGTAGCCTATGAACAGTGACTGAGTGTCCTAGACTCCTAGTACAGTAAGAGTAAGTAGTAACAGTAAGTACAACTAACTAATTACAATAATCAATCAGTTATCAGAAGGAAATAGAGTGTGTGTAGTGTGTGTACACAGACAGTGAGTGCACACACGCAGGAGCTAGTAGCCTATGAACAGTGACTGAGTGTCCTAGACTCCTAGTACAGTAAGAGTAAGTAGTAACAGTAAGTACAACTAACTAATTACAATAAGCAATCAGTTATCAGAAGGAAATAGAGTGTGTGTAGTGTGTGTACACAGACAGTGAGTGCACACACGCAGGAGCTAGTAGCCTATGAACAGTGACTGAGTGTCCTAGACTCCTAGTACAGTAAGAGTAAGTAGTAACAGTAAGTACAACTAACTAATTACAATAAGCAATCAGTTATCAGAAGGAAATAGAGTGTGTGTAGTGTGTGTACACACTACACAGACAGTGAGTGCACACACGCAGGAGCTAGTAGCCTATGAACAGTGACTGAGTGTCCTAGACTCCTAGTACAGTAAGTAGTAACAGTAAGTACAACTAACTAATTACAATAAGCAATCAGTTATCAGAAGGAAATAGAGTGTGTGTAGTGTGTACACACTACACAGACAGTGAGTGCACACACGCAGGAGCAGCTAGTAGCCTATGAACAGTGACAGTGAGTGTCCTAGTACAGTTACAGTATATAACTACAATACTAATACAATCAGTAGTAAAGGACAGCAGACATACTGGTATAGATGAGAGAAATAAACAGAGGACAGGAGAGAACAGCTGCCCACACAGGCAGGCCCTGAGGCCTAAAGCTGTAAGCGTGCAGCAGCTGTCTGAGTCTCTCTCTATGTAACACAAAAGCTACTAACTAAAATACAATGTCTAACTAACTAACAACAATATAGGTGTGTATAGGAGGTGTATGTGAGCAAAAACGCTAGGTAAATGACCACAATAGAGCTCTTGCTAAGCCAAAGCACAAAGGAGCAACTCTCTCTCTGTACAAGTCTCAGGCAAGCACGGAGAAACCTAACATGGCGGCCGCTATTTATAGGGTAGGGGCTGGCCAGGGTCCCCCTCTGTGATTGGCTGCCGTCAGAGGGCCTGGGAGCCCTCTGATTGGCTCTAAGGACATCAATCTGGGCTATGACGCTATTCGAGCTCGGTACCGAGCTCGAATAGCGCCGGTTTGCTCGAATAGCTTGAATAGTGAATGGGCTATTCGAGTGTACTCGAATAGCCCATTCGAATAGCTACAGCTATTCGGAGCTCGAATACCGAGCTCGAATAGCTGAAAAAGAGCTCGAATATTCGAGCTACTCGAATATTCGAGCTCTGCTGAGCACCACTGCTCTGGATCTTTCAGAGGCTTCCCACATCCTCCCATCCAGTGCTGGGACCCTCTAGGCATTTGCAACCACATTTCCAAGCATTGCTTTGCAGGGCCAGCACCTTGCATCTGTCCAATAGCATGGAGCCATTCAGAATAAGTGGAAAAAGCTGAGGGAAAGAGCTCCCATGCTACTGTGCAGGCTTGAGACACCCTGCTCTTACACAGCGTGGCCGCGCTTGTTTAGAAGGTACAAGCGCTGGATCACAGGTTTGCTTCAAAATGTATAAAATGTTTATGTAGAACTCAGTATATAGTAAAGTGTACCGCAGCAAAGTATAATTACATAGCTCCAAACTGTCCCTCTTTGGGAGCCCTGTCCATCTGTCCCTCTTTCCCCCTCATTTGTCCCTCTTTCAGGACTTAGTCCTCCTTTCTATGTAAATATACTGTATATACTGTATTTTTTGGACTATAAGACAATTTTTTGTCCACAAAAGTGGAGAAAAAAAGTCACTGTGTCTTATAGTCCAAATGCAAGGAGTTCCTGACTTGTGAACGCCTGCCAATATGAACTTCCAACCCACTGCAATGTCGGGGACTCCCTGTTCTGTTCAACAAAACCATTCATTACTGTGGGATATCAACCTAAAAAGTAGTTAAACTCTCTGTCTCACCTATTAACTTGGTACAGATTCAGCAATCATAAATATAGGGAGCTGAGATATAACAATTATCATATTTATTAATCAATTATTACATATCAAAAACCGAAAGGTTTCTGCCACGTCTTGCCGCTATATGGGGATAGTCACCCACCAGTTCCTTAATGATCGGATCCCTATTTAGCAAGTGCCAATGTTTCGAAGGTATATCTCTGACCTCATTATAATGAGATTTATAGGTAGTCACTACCCTGACAATATCTGGATGGTTACTAGCCCCCTTAATGGTTGGCTTATTTGATAATAATTCAGAACGCCTCTTAGAGAGGGCCTTATAATAGGCTCTGTTGATAATATGTTTTGGATACCATCTAGCTAGTAGTTCTAAGGTCCTCCGCTTCCATTTTAAAATCTTAAATATCACTGCAATTGCGACGCAGTCGCATAAATTGTCCTATCGGTACAGCCCATTTTTGTGCTGGCAAGTGTGCACTTTTTGCAGCCAATAGAGTATTACCTGCAGTCTCCTTGTGGAATGTGCTCGTGACCAAGGAGTTCCCCATCTTTTTAATTTTCAAATCCAAAAATGAAATCTCGAAATCACTAAAGCTATAGGTCAGGAAGATATTTCTCTCATTGTTATTTAGCTCTCCTACAAATTCATGAAGTTGGCTTTCAGTGCCCTTCCAGACGACAAAAATGTCGTCCACATACCTCAGCCAGAGGTCGACGTGCTCCCGGTACCCACGCACGCCACCCACCACGAACTCCTCCCAGAAGCCGAGGTGTAGGCATGCGTAGGACGGGGAGCACGCCGCCCCATAGCCACACCCCTTTTTTGTCTGTACAGTTCTCCCTTGAATTCAAAGTAGTTGTGGTCTAATATCAGTTTCATCATATCAGCAACAAATTCAGAATGCCCCTGTTTTTCACCATATTTCTTTTCCAAGTAATAGCTCAAAGCTTCCAAACCTTTTTGGTGAGGAATGGACGTGAAGAGAGACTCCACGTCCAAACCAACCAAGAGCCAGCCCTCCTCCAGATGCACACCATCAATCTCAGCCAGAACTGCCTTTGTAACCATCACAAACGATGGCAATTTTTGTACTATATCTTTGATTTTAAATTTAACGAACTGAGCCACCTTCTCGAGAGGACCATTATTACCTGACAGTATCGGTCGATCGGGAGGATTAGTTATATTCTTGTGAGTTTTCGGTAATATATAAAATGTAAGGATGGTATATATATCAACTTTTAGAAACTTCATCTCTCTCTCTAACAAAATGCCATCAAGATAGCCCCATATTATTTTATCATTGATTTTTCCTATCAGATCTTTAAATGGATTCCTATATACCCTTTCATAGGTGAGTTTATCGCTCAATAACCGTCTAATTTCCTTTTCGTACATATCCTTACTCATCACTACTACATTACCACCCTTGTCACTTCTCTTAATTTCTATTTCTTTATTATTTTGTAATTCCTCCAAAGCCCTCCTTTCCGCACTATTTAAATTATCCCCACCTCTTTTCTTCCAATTAAATCTTCTGCCACTAGATCCATAAACATGGCTGTATATTTATTACTACTTAATGCGGGCATAAAGTTAGATTTAGGGCGTAAACTGGTGTGTAGAGCAGGGGGAGGTTCTCCATATTCTGCCTCATAGAGAAGGTCGCTCAAATCAATCTTGTCAATATCGATTTCAGTTTCTTGGCTGTCAGCCTGGGCATCTGTAGGCGCGGTGGCATACATTCTTTTAAGAAGGACACGTCTTAAGAACAGTTGAATAACTGTTCCATAAACATGGCTGTATATTTATTACTACTTAATGCGGGCATAAAGTTAGATTTAGGTCGTAAACTGGTGTGTAGAGCAGGGGGAGGTTCTCCATATTCTGCCTCATAGAGAAGGTCGCTCAAATCAATCTTGTCAATATCGATTTCAGTTTATTGGCTGTCAGCCTGGGCATCTGTAGGCGCGGTGGCATACATTCTTTTAAAGAGTAACTGTCAGGCTGCAGAAGCTAATTTAAACCTCTATTCTCCTGTGTTAAACAGTTTAGACAGAAGCCAAAAAGGCATTACTAAAGATAAAAATCTCTCTTACATTTGATGTGTTCTTATCAGCAAAGCTAAGCTCCTAAGGAAGACGCAAGCCGCATTCCATACTGCAAAGCATTCTGGGGCCCTCCCCTCGGCTGCTAAGGAGAAGACGGGATCAAGTTTCAGCAGCTTCTAACTCAGTCCAGCCACAGCACAGATAAATCTCCGGGCAGAGTACACTGCAGGAGTCCGCTATTGTTCCTAGCCACATGGCTCATTAATATTCACTGCACACTGTGTTATTCTGTACGAGCGCCTCTGTGATCAGGAAGCAGGCAGGACATGACGACACATTTGGCTTCACAAACATGGAACCTGCCATGGGCTGTCAGGAGCATCATTCTCTGCATATACTATATAAAAATTCTGTGAAATCCAAACGTGGACAGTGAAATGCATATGTAATGTAAGTACAGCCAATCTTTAGCTACTGATATATGTGTTTATTTTCTCTGAGACCTTATACCTAACAGCTCCTCTTTAAGAAGGACACGTCTTAAGAACAGTTGAATATCTTTATACATCTCAAATTCACAATTGGCTTGTCTAGGGCAGAAAGATAGGCCTTGTTGCAAAACCCTAACTTGGGGCTCACTTAAAGGTATATCTGTCAAATTAATCACATCAAGATTTTCCTTTGTTACCTGGAGCAACCGCTGGCTCTCGCCTGATTCCCCCGAGTTTGCATGCCTTCTCTTCTTACCCCGCTTCCCTCTTCTTCTAGGTTTACATCTAAAAAAATCATCATTTTCACTAAATTCATCGTTCTTGTTGTTACCATTATTCCCATTTTTTGGGGTCCTCTTTCTATTTTTCTTCCTATTTTTATTTTTATACCTATGGCTATTCTTCCCTGTCTTTTTTAGGATCCCTGATTTTCCGGACCCCCCACTTTCCTGCCCAAAGGAGTCACCGGCTGATTCTTCAGAGGTATTACCCCAGCCGACCCTTCTACCTTTCCCTCTCCTTAGACCATATTTTTGGCCACTCAAATTAAAAATGTCGCCTCGTTTGTAATCCTCTACATCTCTCATAAATTTCTTCTCTTTGTTATTTTTAATTCGTTCATTCTCTTTTTCTACAATATTTTTAAGTTTAGTGTTTAGATCCTCAAAATTGGGATCATCTTTAAATTCATTGAGTTTCAGAGTACTAACCTCAAGTTCTTTTTCAACATCTTTAAATTGTATCCTTTCCTCTTTAACGAAAATTTTCATTACACGAATCCCATGTGATTTACATTCAATCTCCCACTCTGGGAGCATTCGTAGGGTTTGCAGATGTTCGGCTGGGGCTACCCTCTCCCTGATACCCCATGGGAATGATCTGTTTATCTATATAGCGGTCCATACCTAGGATTTCCCACTTTTTTTTTTAACAAATTTAATAGATATCTTTTGATGTTGTCTGAAGAGGCGAACCAGGGTTAATTTAGCCTCACTAGCCACTTCCACCTGTGCTTCATCATAGACCTGTTGATCGTCAGAGTCTAATTCAAAAACTGGTACATATGCCATTATCCAATAATTCTGAAATATTGGGATATCAACCACAATGCTTACATCAATTCAACAAAACCATTCATTACTGCGGGATATCAACCTAAAAAGCAGTTAAACTCTCTGTCTCACCTATTAACTTGGTACAGATTCAGCAATCATAAATATAGGGAGCTGAGATATAACAATTATCATATTTATTAATCAATTATCACATATCAAAAACACATAAATCATATCCACATGATTAAAACCAATTAAAACTCATAACCTATAGAACCAACCTACGCAGGATAATTAATTGAGGGTAATGTAGATTCAGGTGCACCTATTTATACTGGTATATGCATATATATCTCTTCAGGCCCCTTTAAATCCTGTTCGGTTAGACTATAGAACGTCATCCATTAGGAAAAGCAGTATCTTCAATCCACCCTGTATATTAATTTTTGAACAAGCCTCTTATCCATCTATGAGATACACCCCCATTACATGTAGCAAGCTGCTACAAAACCTTGCTCGCCTTAGACTACAACCAGAGCAACAAATCATAAAAATGACATTTAGCAGGAATGATTTCTGACAGCAGCATAGGGTTGCATTAGCTGTTTTTTTCAAAGCCACCTTGCATTAGGTCGGGTCGGCCAGACAAGCCTGGTACTCACGTGCCCTGTCATGTTAGCAGGGACTTGGCCATTATTGCAGCGCTAACTTCCAGTGTATCAGCGATCTCCTTGCGGCTGGATGGCAGGAATAGCCGCGTTACGAGGTGTCCGGGAGTCAGGCTGAGCCAAGGAGGAGGGGCGGAGGCACAGTGTGGATCGCTGCAGCCAGCGTGGTGGCGGGATGACGTCACAACACGTGACGCGTTTCGCCAATAGGCTTCCTCAGACGTGTATGGGCGGAAGTAAGGGTGCATCGTACTTATAGTCGCTTCAGATGCCGCCCTCTTCCATTACGTATTGCGTAGATATCACTCCCTGTTCTGTGCCCATGCAGAGAAGGACACAGGGGGACAAACAGAGGACACAAAGGGGCATAGAGGAGGACACGATTTTAAAATGTTAATATGAGGAAAAATGAACCAGGATGAACAGAACCAGTGTGGTTTGAATTCTAAAACAACATATTTTTCTTATGAAGTCTTTATGGTATGCGTGACTAGGGTTGTGACTGGACGTGATTAGGGGTGTGGCAGGGGCATGGCTTAAGTGTCCCTCTTTCTCATCTCAAAAAGTTGGAAGGTATGTCATTATCTGGAGTATAAAAACTATTCTTTCTTTGAATGGTTTCAAATTGATTTTCTCAAAAACTACAAGGTCTTTTTGAGAAATGTTGATTTGTTTCTGCAAAATTAATTTCCACATTTTTACATAATTACATGTAATCCCAAAATTACAGAATGTAATTACGGTCATGCATGAAATTAATTACGAATTTGCCAAAAATGTTGCATTACAATCAAATGTACAATTGTGTGAAATCTTAATGCAACAGTAATTGTGAAATATTTGCAAATGAAAGTATGAATCCCCCCCCCCCCCCCCCAAAAAAAAAAAAACCAAACAAACAAAAAACCAAACAAAAAAAACCACAGAGAAATAAAAATAATTATTGTTAGGTGTTAAAGCTGTAAGATATAATGAATTGTATGTGTAGTGCAGATAACAAATTGAACATTAGTAGCAAAGAAAAGATTCTCATATTTTTTATTTTAAGTTACATACCATTTTCATAACATTACATCATTCTGTAATATTTGCAGTTTACAAAGCACACTCTGTCTTTTAAGCTTTAAATAAAGCAGAAATAATGACCCCTTGAACTCTCACAATAAAACCTTATCTCAAGTGGTCTCTCACTGTTTATCTGCTGTTTAAGTGCTTCTGATAACAACAAGGATTGAAAAGCTCAGAGAAGCTTGTTTACATACAGTGGTTTGCAAAAGTATTCGGCCCCCTTGAAGTTTTCCACATTTTGTCATATTACTGCCACAAACATGAATCAATTTTATTGGAATTCCACAAGAAAGACCAACACAAAGTGGTGTACACGTGAGAAGTGGAACGAAAATCATACATGATTCCAAACACTTTTTACAAATAATTAACCGCAAAGTGGGGTGTGCGTAATTATTCGGCCCCCTTTGGTCTGAGTGCAGTCATTTGCCCATATACATTGCCTGATGAGTGCTAATGACTAAATAGAGTGCACATGTGTGTAATCTGTCAGTACAAATACAGCTGCTCTGTGATGGCCTCAGAGGTTGTCTAAGAAAATATTGGGAGCAACAACACCATGAAGTCTAAAGAACACCCAGACAGGTCATGAATAAAGTTATTGAGAAATTTAAAGCAGGCTTAGGCTACCAAAAAGATTTCCAAAGCCTTGAACATCCCACGGAACACTGTTCAAGCGATCATTCAGAAATGGAAGGAGTATGGCACAACTGTAAACCTACCAAGACAAGGCTGTCCACCTAACCTCACAGGCCGAACAAGGAGAGCGCTGATCAGAAATGCAGTCAATAGCTCCATGGTGACTCTGGATGAGCTGCAGAGATCTATAGTTCAGGTGGGGGAATCTGTCCATAGGACAACTATTAGTCGTGCACTGCACAAAGTTGGCCTTTATGGAAAAGAGGCAAGAAGAAAGCCAATGTTAACAGAAAAGCATAAGAAGTCCTGTTTGCAGTTTGCCACAAGCCATGTGGGGTACACTGTAAACATGTGGAAGAAGGTGCTCTGGTCAGATGAGACCAAAATGGAACTTTTTGGCAAAAATGCAAAACGCTATGTGTGGCGGAAAACTAACACTGCACATCACTCTGAACACATCAGCCCCACTGTCAAATATGGTGGTGGCAGCATAATGCTCTGGGGGTGCTTCTCTTCAGCAGGGACAGGGAAGCTGGTCAGAGTTGATGGGAAGATGGATGGAGCCAAATACAGGGTAATCTTGGAAGAAAACCTCTTGGAGTCTGCAAAAGACTTGAGACTGGGGCAGAGGTTCACCTTCCAGGAGGACAATGACCCTAAACATAAAGCCAGGGCAACAATGGAATGATTTAAAACAAAACATATCCATGTGTTAGAATTAGTGTTGGGCGAACAGTGTTCGCCACTGTTCGGGTTCTGCAGAACATCACCCTGTTCGGGTGATGTTCGAGTTTTGCCAAACACCTGATGGTGTTCGGCCAAACCGTTCGGCCACATGGCCGAACTAAGAGCGCATGGCCGAACGTTCCCCGAACGTTCGGCTAGCGCTGTGATTGGCCGAACGGGTCACGTGGTTCGGACCCGAACGCGCTCTGATTGGCCGAACTGTCACGCACGCTTCTTGTCCTCATGCAAGGCCTGGGTTGTTGTGTCTCAAAACGTGGCCTTCTCCTCCTGCGCCTCCTCCTGTTCCATCACGTGTGCTGCTGCTGGGTTAGCGTTTCCGGTCCCTGTTTATGGAACCTCTCATCTGTATTACATTTATGACTGCATGGCGGCAAAAAGCATTGCTATATCCGCACGCTTTTTGTCCTCATGCAAGGCCTGGGTTGCGTCTCAAAAATGGTGGCCTTCTCCTCCTGCACCTCCTCCTGTTCCATCACGTGTGCTGCTGCTGGTGCTAGGTTAGCATTACCGGTCCCTTTTCCTGGAACCTCTTCTCTGTATTACATTTATGACTGAATGGCGACAAAAAGCATGTTACCTGTGCAAAGAAACATGACATTTTCCACATTTAAAAGACAGTTTTTCCTTTGAAACTTTACAATCAATTTTCTCAAAAACTATAAGCTCTTTTTCAAATATTTTTTTTCCTCTTGTACCCACTCCCAAGGTGCACATACCCTGCAAATTTGGGGTATGTAGCATGTAAGGAAGCTTTACAAAGCACGAAAGTTCGGGTCCCCATTGACTTCCATTATGTTCGGAGTTCGGAGCGAACGCCCGAACATCGCGGCGATGTTCGGCGAACGTTCGCGAACCCGAACATCTAGGTGTTCGCCCAACACTAGTTAGAATGGCCCATTCAATGTCCAGATCTAAATCCAATCGAGAATCTTTGGCAAGATCTGAAAACTGCTGTTCACAAACGCTGTACATCTAATCTGACTGAGCTGGAGCTGTTTTGCAAAGAAGAATGGGCAAGGATTTCAGTCTCTAGATGTGCAAAGCTGGTAGAGACATACCCTAAAAGACTGGCAGCTGTAATTGCAGCAAAAGGTGGATCTACAAAGTATTGACTCAGGGGGCTGAATAATTACGCACACCCCACTTTGCAGTTATTTATTGTACAAAATGTTTGGAATAATGTATGATTTTTGTTCCACTTCTCCCATGTACACTACTTTGTATTGGTCTTTCATATAGAATTCCAATAAAATTGATTCATGTTTGTGGCAGTAATGTGACAAAATGTGGAAAACTTCAAGGGGGCCGAATACTTTTGCAAACTGCTGTAGATAACAACTGAAGTTTGTTGTTCTAAAGGCACGTACACACGCCATACTGTAGCAAACGATGGGTCCATCAGATCCTCCCACTGGGCGGATGTTTTGCGGATCTATCAGAAACAGTCTTATCAGTCTGCCGACAACATGTACACACGTACTACTGTCGGCAGAAAGTCCGCTCAGCGAGAGAGTCTGATGGACCTGTTGTTTGCTACAGTATTGCGTGTGTATGCGCCTTAATGCTCTATTTCTTAGCTGTACTACACATGCAATTCATTGTATCATATGTTTATTTTTGCTTCATGTTTGCTTTAACCTTCTGCCGCCCGCGTCACGCCAGTAGGCGTGGCCGCGGCGGCAGCCCTAGGACCGCCTAACGCCAATTGGCGTAAAGTCCTGGGGCTCTGTTTTGCATGAGATCGCGTGCATGGTGCGCGCGCATCTCATGCTCGGAGGGCGGAGCTCCACCCCACCTTCAGTCTCCGAGCGGCTATTGCCGCTCGGGAGACTGTTAGACGGCGATCACGCCGTCTATTTACTAGGTGCAGCAATGCGATGAGCAGCAGCGCTGCACTGGGGACAGCCGTGTGACACGGCTGTCCCCATGGGGGACAAGAGAGCGATCGGCTCTCATAGGCAGAAGCCTATGACAGCCGATCGCCATAATTGGCTGGCTGTGGGGAGGGAGGGAGGGAATAAACTTAAAGAAACAGGGGTTTTGAAGAAAAAAAAACAAAACAATAATATTTATTTAAAAAAAAATAAACCTGGGGGGAGCGATCAGACCCCACCAACAGAGAGCTCTGTTGGTGGGGAGAAAAGGGGGGGGGGGATCACTTGTGTGCTGAGTTGTGCGGCCCTGAAGCTTGGCCTTAAAGCTGCAGTGGCCAATTTAGCTAAAAATTGCCTGGTCACTAGGGGGGTTTAGCCCTGCAGTCCTCAAGTGGTTAAAGTGAACAGAGCATCATTTTTAACTCCCAGGGCAGCTCTCTAGCAAATTAAAAATAGATTCTAAAAATGTGGTTTATTATTGAAAAAAACTTTCATTTTACCTAATCTTTTTAAATTTTAGGATTAAATTAGGCACCTCTTCTGTCCATGCAAGGACTTGCTGTCCTTGCGGTCTGAGGAGCAACAGATGATGGAAGGCAGATAAGAAATCCCCTCATTAGACTTAATTGACCCCAAACAAACCCTGAGTCTTCCCCACTGTACTTCAAACAGAAAACATTAGTTACACTTAAAGAATTTCACACCTAGCCTGGATAATGGAAGTGGAAAAGTAGCAGGGGGGGGAACGTCTCAAACATGGCAGCCCTTTCAGCTATTTGAAGGCAGGAGCTGCTTAGATCCCTTTAACCCTCCTGGCGGTTTGTCAAAATCCGCCAGGGGGCAGCAAATACGTTTTTAAAAAAAAAAAAAATTTTTTCATGTAGCGAGACGAGGTCTCCCCCCAGCCCCTCCGATCGCTGCCGGCGATCGGAGATCAGGAGATCCCGTTCAAAGAACGGGATCTCCTGGAGGGCTTCCCCCGTCACCATGGCAACGGGGCGGGACGACGTCACCGACGTCAAAGGGGACTCCGATCCACCCCACAGCGCTGCCTGGCACTGATTGGCCAGGCAGCGCACGGGGTCTGGGGGAGGGGCGGCTGCGGCGACGCGTATAGCGGCGGATCGGCGGGTAGCGGCGGCGATCGGGCACTGCACGCAGCTAGCAAAGTGCTAGCTGCGTGCAGCAAAAAAAAAATTATGCAAATCGGCCCAGCGGGGCCTGAGCGGTGCCTCCCGGCGGCATAGCCCGTGCTCAGCACGGGCTTACCGCCAGGGAGGTTAAGGAAATTCTTAAGAGACTGCTAGAGAGGTGTCCACGCTCATCCCTTTGAAATACCAATAGATGCATTAGCATTCACAAAATCAATGCAAAGTGAGGATGAATGTTAAAGGCTGGTCCAGCCAACCTGTGCATGCAACAACCCCGGTCCACACCCACAGTTGCATCAACTCTCCCATGATTTAATATTGACCTTGCCATTAAAAGGATCCCAAGGTGAGAGACATATGGAGGCTGCCATATATAACCCTTTTAAACAAAACAATTCCAGTTGCCTGGCTGTCCTGCTGATCTCTCTAGTTAGTAGTGTCTGAATCACATGCATGAAATAAGCATTTTATCAGAAACATCTGATCTGCATGTTCAGATGTTTCTGATAAAATGCGCTCTTACCTCATGGTCTGGGCGCCTTCTACGTCACCCTACAGTTTTTAAGCTACCTTAGAGGACATCAGTCTTAAAGAGACTCTGTAACAAAATTGTCAGCCTTATTTCTTCTATCCTATAAGTTCCTATACCTGTTCTAATGTGGTCTGTTTCACTGCAGCCTTTCCTAGTTGCACAGTGGCTGTATTATCTCTGTTATATATAATTAATTTTCTTTTCTCTGACATCTTTGGCGGGCTCAGGCACTCAAGCAGGAATTTGCTGCTCTGCTTGTGATAGGATAGAAGCTATACATACCCTCTCCAGGCCCCCTGCAGGCTCTATGTGAGTCACAGACTGAGCTCCTCTCAGCCTATCACACTCTGGTTAGCAGCCATGTCTTTTGTTTGTAAACACTGCCTAAAACTGGCAATTACAAGCCAGAATTGCAGCAGGGAGTGGCAGAAACAGCACAGAGGGTGTTGTCTCTCTGGGAAGGCCCTTTTTCTAAGCCCTCATCCCATTCTCCGCTCAGCATTCTCGTCACAGGCGTATCCCTTACATTCTCCACTTGACCATGGAAAAGTGAAACTTGTTTGTACCCAAAGTGACGGAGCAGTGCTAGGGGTCTTATAGAAAACCACCTTTATACAATCAGCTCTGTCCCATAGGTACCGCTGAAACTTTGTATTATGTGGCTTAGCTGAAAATATAGGCTTGTGAAATTGTGTACTTGACACCAATCCTCTACCCATGTTTATTTGTTTGCGTAATTCTAAACACAAACTCACCTGTGTAATGATGCATATGATTGTAATCCCCATCACTACGACCAGTGGGTGCAGGAAAAAGTTTGAACTGCGGAGGCCCAGTCTGAGTGCCCCTGGAATATCGCCAGAAACCTTCTCCACCAGGTCAGACTGGAACTCAATGGTTATATTTGTGTTCAACCTCTGTCAGCTCTCCTTGATCATGGTGAAATATCACCTCTAGTTTAGTGTAATGTTTGTTAAACCTTTTCAACAAAGTGTTTTCTTGTGTCAAAACCTGTACCCATTTATCCCATGGTGTGTTACACAGTACGTCCCCTTTGTAAGATCAAACTTGTCTGAACAATTATGAAAATATACAATGAATGTGTCGTGGACATCATGTTAAAAAAAAACAAAAAACTTTTCCTTCAGCCACTGGAAATATTGGTTTGGCTTCAGGGCGGATCTTTTGAATGGCTGCTGTGCATTCGGTGCTATTAAGCTAGCAGGCTTCATCACTAAATCTGACTTGTCATGGCAAACACAGGTACTTATCTGCAAATTGCCAGCATGATGAGAAGTCCACTTGTTTCACTTCTCCGTCGAGCACCACAAAATGCTGACCTCGCAGGTCATGGTGTAAGACATGCAAAAGATCCCTTCCCAGGAAAATCGATAAATCTCTCCTTGTCAAGTCTCAGTTGTAAATGAGGTTTACCTTCTGATAAGGCTTGAGCTATTATCTTGAAATCTGCGGTTAATTCAGTCTGCATGGATATACATGCTATTTTCCATGCAGCACCCTTACCATGTGCAATCATCTTTTTGTAAATTGTTTGAATGTGCCATTGAGTGTACCCCTGAACCTTATAGGTGTTGTGTATTAACTTTTCCCAAAACCATGTTCAGATGATGCTGGGTACCCACATTCTGCTGTCCCAATATGCCTAATTCTTGAATGACCTCTTTTTGGTCCCATCACCCTTTTATCAGAGAGAGTTCCCGGGGTGCTATCTGATGTATCCCAGGATTCTACCTCTCTACTGCAAAATGTCCCCTGATCCATTAAACTAACATCCTATGCTAACCCTTGTGTCCCTCCCCCGAAGAATATGGGTGGGACTCTCTCTTCAGGGAAATTGATTAGCATATCAATGACAAACACTATTCCCACCTGTCCTGATTGGACCTTTGCCCCCCTTATGTCCTGAGGCAAAATATATACATTCGGTCTGGAAAAATGTCCTCTCGGAAATCTTTGTATTAAGAGAGTACCTGGTTACTTAACCATCTAACATGAGGATAAGTGGCTGAATATGGACTGTGTAGTATTGTCTCATATTGTGACCCGTGTAGTGAGGATGATGTTACCAGTGTTGGCTCTCCCTTTTCTGGGATCACTCTCCCCACCCTCTTTGTCACCTGAAAATGTGGCTGGATCTCGATTTTTACTTCTTGTTCCGAGAACCAAAACTTCTGCTTTCCAGCCTTACGTGTGTATAGTGGTCTCAGAGACACCCCCTGTTGGTTGCTCCAAAGTGTGATATTGTTCCCTGCTCTCTCTCCTGGAGAGGCAGTGACGCTTACTGCTCGTCGTTCCTCTCTAGTCTAGAACCATCTCACTCTGGAGAACCAAGACAAGGTGACTCTGTACCACACACTTCACCTCTTGCATACAGTATACCCATTGTAGTGCAATGTACCTTTTAACCAGACTTTGGATCGGTGTCTGGGCTGGGAGAGCATGACATTCAGGACTCAGGAGTAGCATTGAGCTTCCGTTAACATCATTCTTCCAGCACACCTGACCCTTCATACCTTTTGCCACCATCGTGCCATGAAATTGGCTTCCATCTGGCACCAATGATACTTTTCTGCTACCCGACTGGAACCGTACTGACCAATCTGAGGGTAGGGCAAAAAGAGCAGTACCTTTTTTCTCCAAACATGAACATGCTTGGAGCTTATGTTCTCATTAACCCCTCATTGTCCATTAGAATGTCTTCTTTTCTCCTCGGTCTCCTAGGACGACATGGCAACCTATGATCACCATCAGCACGCTACTCTTCATTATTAAAGCACTTCTTTGGGAAAGAAAAACATATGCACTTTGGATTATGCTTTGCTCAGACAGTGTCTGTAGTCTCTGTCCAATCCAGTATGCACTAAGTAGGTTTGTCATGGCAAACACAGGTACTTATCTGCAAATTGCCAGCATGATGAGAAGTCCACTTGTTTCACTTCTCCGTCGAGCACCACAAAATGCTGACCTCGCAGGTCATGGTGTAAGACATGCAAAAGATCCCTTCCCAGGAAAATCGATAAATCTCTCCTTGTCAAGTCTCAGTTGTAAATGAGGTTTACCTTCTGATAAGGCTTGAGCTATTATCTTGAAATCTGCGGTTAATTCAGTCTGCATGGATATACATGCTATTTTCCATGCAGCACCCTTACCATGTGCAATCATCTTTTTGTAAATTGTTTGAATGTGCCATTGAGTGTACCCCTGAACCTTATAGGTGTTGTGTATTAACTTTTCCCAAAACCATGTTCAGATGATGCTGGGTACCCACATTCTGCTGTCCCAATATGCCTAATTCTTGAATGACCTCTTTTTGGTCCCATCACCCTTTTATCAGAGAGAGTTCCCGGGGTGCTATCTGATGTATCCCAGGATTCTACCTCTCTACTGCAAAATGTCCCCTGATCCATTAAACTAACATCCTATGCTAACCCTTGTGTCCCTCCCCCGAAGAATATGGGTGGGACTCTCTCTTCAGGGAAATTGATTAGCATATCAATGACAAACACTATTCCCACCTGTCCTGATTGGACCTTTGCCCCCCTTATGTCCTGAGGCAAAATATATACATTCGGTCTGGAAAAATGTCCTCTCGGAAATCTTTGTATTAAGAGAGTACCTGGTTACTTAACCATCTAACATGAGGATAAGTGGCTGAATATGGACTGTGTAGTATTGTCTCATATTGTGACCCGTGTAGTGAGGATGATGTTACCAGTGTTGGCTCTCCCTTTTCTGGGATCACTCTCCCCACCCTCTTTGTCACCTGAAAATGTGGCTGGATCTCGATTTTTACTTCTTGTTCCGAGAACCAAAACTTCTGCTTTCCAGCCTTACGTGTGTATAGTGGTCTCAGAGACACCCCCTGTTGGTTGCTCCAAAGTGTGATATTGTTCCCTGCTCTCTCTCCTGGAGAGGCAGTGACGCTTACTGCTCGTCGTTCCTCTCTAGTCTAGAACCATCTCACTCTGGAGAACCAAGACAAGGTGACTCTGTACCACACACTTCACCTCTTGCATACAGTATACCCATTGTAGTGCAATGTACCTTTTAACCAGACTTTGGATCGGTGTCTGGGCTGGGAGAGCATGACATTCAGGACTCAGGAGTAGCATTGAGCTTCCGTTAACATCATTCTTCCAGCACACCTGACCCTTCATACCTTTTGCCACCATCGTGCCATGAAATTGGCTTCCATCTGGCACCAATGATACTTTTCTGCTACCCGACTGGAACCGTACTGACCAATCTGAGGGTAGGGCAAAAAGAGCAGTACCTTTTTTCTCCAAACATGAACATGCTTGGAGCTTATGTTCTCATTAACCCCTCATTGTCCATTAGAATGTCTTCTTTTCTCCTCGGTCTCCTAGGACGACATGGCAACCTATGATCACCATCAGCACGCTACTCTTCATTATTAAAGCACTTCTTTGGGAAAGAAAAACATATGCACTTTGGATTATGCTTTGCTCAGACAGTGTCTGTAGTCTCTGTCCAATCCAGTATGCACTAAGTAGGGACCACCTGCCCACTACTGCAACTCACAGTTGAGCTTGCAATGTTCTTACCCATTTTGCTTACTTCAGTTACCTAGGACTTCATATATCACAACCAGCTCTGCCGGAAATCCCATTTGTGAACCTAATCAGCAATGCTACTACCTCTGCACTTGCCCCAAGAACAAACACGGCTACCTCCTGTAGGAATGTCTGCTTTCTATTTGAACTAAGCAGAACCCCATCCAGGGATTCGCATGACAGTTTACTACAACTGCACGTGAGTCTCTAACTCCTGACTGTGTAGGGGATCCTAGACTGGACATAGGACTACTACCCCACAAATACACTGTCACACTATACCTGGACTGCTGTCAGTCCTGTGCATTGCGTAAACCCTTGGTACGAGCTGGAAAAAGGAAAGAAAACCTTTTGACCAATCCGCAGACGCAAAAACCACACAAACTGCACAGCCTTGACCTCTGTCAAACTCTGGCTTTGTCCCGGACCAAAACCAAAAACGCTTACCGCTCTGCAAACGTTCCGACGGACAGCTCGATTGGTCAACTCTTTTTCTGTATTATTTTCTTTTTTCCCATTGCTCTGTACCCTCTTATCCCCCTGACCTCTAGCGGGGAACTCATGTTACATGTGAATCAAATCACTACAGGCACCCCCCTGATATGCTTTTAGTTATATGAATGCATACTCAGGGAGCTGCTTCCTATGTCTCCAGCAGCCATCTGACAGCTACTGTTCTTCCCTTGTCTGATGTTCTATCACTCAACTTGTGGCCATACTCTGTGGAGTCATACCCCGGCTTCACCTGCTCGTCAGGGTGCTTCTGCATTAGCTCAGCATAGAGCATAGAAATCAGCAAATACCAATGGGTGGTACCATTCCCACAGGCCTGGCTGGATTTCATACGCTCCCTTCCTTCCTCCCCCTCCCTCACTGGGGGTGCGGGATTGTCCCTGGGCTCAGAAGACTCTCCCATTAGAATGTCACGACTGCCTGGGACATTTTGAGTCCTGGAATACCAGACAAGATGGCTGCTATGCAATCTCCCATAGCAACCTCTTAATCCTATGCATGTTTGGAAAGTAAAAAAAAAAAAAAAGAAACAACATATATAAACTAGACACTTTAGCATGTCACATTGCAAAAATACAAATTAATGTAACACACAGCTGAGAAGAAAAACCTTGATTCAGGAAAAAACATAAAAAGATAAAACAGCATTTTCTGGAATTTCACACACACAGAACCCTAATCACCCATCCCACAAGAAGAAGGGGGGGGAATCTTACAGCAGTTAACAGATCTACACAAAAATGAAACAATTAAACCTTTCAAAACGAAACCAAATAGCCGCAGAACCACACACATATGCAGCAAGCTAAGATTTACCGAGCGCGCTGTCTACTCTTAACACAAATCATCCCTCCATTCTGTAACCTACGAAGAGGGGAGGGGCACTGTACTGCCCCACACAACTATAGATAGAACTAAGCTAAACCTACGGTCTTCGATTCGTGAAAATAACATGACATGCTGCACTGAACTTTGCAGAATTTCAAGGAAGATAACACCCTAGCAATGAACGCAGCTAGCTTCTCTCCCATACTCTCGCTGCTCAGTACTGCCCAGAGAGAGAACGAAAGAAAGACAGAGAAAAAACAAAACATAAATCCATACAGCCGTGGCAGATATTTCACACGGATCACTACTGTCCTGGAGCGGTGAGATATCTCCTAACTCAGTGGATCGCTCCCTCTCGGCAATCTGCCCAGCCGTCACCTCGGGAAGCTCTTTCTCCGATCCCTTCTGGCTGACTGCGTGTACGGCACAGTTTTCTTGACGCCATAGCGATCTGCCGCTATATTTCTGTGGATTTTCTTCCATGCTAGGGTTAGGCTTCACTAACCCTGCACTGCAAGCTCTTACAGCTCCAAGCTGCTTCTCCTCCTGTTTGTGCTCGCTTCTCAGAGAAGTCGCCAGACAAAAGCCTTCATTAGACTGACTTTCACCGGGTCCACCAATCATTGCTTTTGGATGACCGTCCTAGGGTTTCACGGCACCAACTGTAAGAATTTATATGTTGGTTGCTATTGGCAACAGCACAACACACCTTTTGCTTCGGCACCAGCAACTCTTTAGAGCTGCACCTCACAGCGACAGCATACAGGAGATAGAACGGAGACAGCCTTCTTCACCTTTCAAAGGGGTTTATTAAGCAATCAAGCATCTTGTGTTACATGTTGATTTCTTCAGAGTATAAATAGTCTTTCCTATGTCCTATGTACATCACATATATTTACAGCATACAGACATGAAGCTAGTATTACAACTTGGAAGCGTAGAGAGAAATGGATAGATGGAAAGTACAGTGAAGTAATCTTTGCCATCTGGTCTCCCTATTTTATATGAACATCAAAGAGTTAAGTTCTGACATCTTCTGAGCCATACCCCCAAGCCTACAAGTGGCGGGCATGGTCATGTGACCCACCTCATCATTTAATATTCCATTGCTTTATAACCTAGTTGCAAAGAATGCAATTTTTGTAAATATCGGCTTTGTTTACTGTTCCCATCGTCTAACTGCCAGTACAGTTACACCTGATAACCCCTTATGTGGCCTTCTAGAGGTACATAAAAACGAGGAACACCAAGAGCCCCAATAGTGTAATATGTACTGGTAAATGGTTACTAGATAGAGTAAATATTAATACTCACAAACCAGGGTTACCATTAGGCAACCACTGTAAAGGCAGGTGGGGAGATTTTCCTGACCCCACTCAGGAATAAGAAGTCGCTCTCTGTAGATGAGAAAAAGGGGGTTCAACCCTCCACCCAGGGTGGACTCAATATTATGCAGGAGAACAGAGGCGCCAAAAGGATAAAAGGAAGCTAAATGAGCTTAAAAACCAAATTCTTGGTAAAAAGGAGGAGGTAGTGGTGGACTTACCTCCTCCAAGTAGACACACAACGACTGTAGTAAACACAGTCAATATATTTTATTTATGAACTCCAAATATGCAACACGTTTCGCAGGTTTGATCCCGCTTCATCAGGCAATAACAACCTGGTGCCTGGCTCTTCTACTGACCACATATGCTATTGCTCCGTTGTTATTGCCTGATGAAGCGGGATCAAACCTGCGAAACGCGTTGCATATTTGGAGTTCATAAATAAAATATATTGACTGTGTTTACTACAGTCGTTGTGTGTCTACTTGGAGGAGGCAAGTCCACCACTACCTCCTCTATTTACCAAGAATTTGGTTTTTAAATTCTAGAGGTACATGTTCCTGGTAACTGACTGCATCATTTCTCTCCGAGAAACTCTGCTTAAAGAGACCCTGTATCTCAAGTCTTTACTGGACTTCAGTACCTGAGGCTCGAATTCAAGTATACTTACATTCGGACAGGACATGTATGGGGGTATACTATGCACAATAGGGGGAAAGAGGTGCCCTGATTTGGATAAAAGATTTTAAAACCAGTTTAAAAATGGAAAAGGTAGTGAGGTATCTTACCTCAATGACGAAATCTCGGTAAACTTACAAAAGATTTTTATGTAAGCACAGGCAACGCGTTTTGCGGGTCTGAGCCCACTTCTTCAGGCCAATACAGTGCCAAATGAAAGAAATCATATAGCATAGGGAGTAGTGTTGGGCGAACAGTGTTCGCCACTGTTCGGGTTCTGCAGAACATCACCCTGTTCGGGTGATGTTCGAGTTCGGCCGAACACCTGACGGTGCTCGGCCAAACCGTTCGGCCACATGGCCGAACTAAGAGCGCATGGCCGAACGTTCCCCGAACGTTCGGCTAGCGCTGTGATTGGCCGAACGGGTCACGTGGTTCGGGCCCGAACGCGCTCTGATTGGCCGAACGGTCACGTGGTTCGGGTAAATAAATACCCGAACCACGTCATATCTCCGCCATTTGTCTGTGGGTTTAGCTTTGGGTAGGCAGGCAGGGTAGTTCGCTCTCCAGCCACGCTAGCCAGGGTCCCCCCCAGTCATTGTGTGTCGCTGCTGGGAACAGTAGTACACCGCTCGCTCAGCCACACTATATATAGCATTGTTTACTGCCACTGTGTACCTCGCTCAGCCACGCTATATATATAGCATTGTGTTTTCTGACACTCTGTGTACACGGCTTAGCCTGACTAATATAGCATTGTGTGTACTGCCACTGTGCACCTCGCTCAGCCACGCTATATATAGCATTGTGTGTACTGCCACTGTGCACCTCGCTCAGCCACGCTATATATAGCATTGTGTGTACTGCCACTGTGCACCTCGCTCAGCCACGCTATATATAGCATTGTGTGTACTGCCACTGTGCACCTCGCTCAGCCACGCTATATATATAGCATTGTGTTTTCTGACACTCTGTGTACACGGCTTAGCCTGGCTATATAGCATTGTGTGTACTGCCACTGTGCACCTCGCTCAGCCACGCTATATATAGCATTGTGTGTACTGCCACTGTGCACCTCGCTCAGCCACGCTATATATATAGCATTGTGTTTTCTGACACTCTGTGTACATGGCTTAGCCTGACTAATATAGCATTGTGTGTACTGCCACTGTGCACCTCGCTCAGCCACGCTATATATAGCATTGTGTTTTCTGACACTCTGTGTACACGGCTTAGCCTGACTAATATAGCATTGTGTGTACTGCCACTGTGCACCTCGCTCAGCCACGCTATATATAGCATTGTGTTTACTGCCACTCTGTGTACACGGCTCAGCCAGACTATATAGCATTGTGTGTACTGCCACTCTGTGTACACCGCTCAGCCAGACTATATAGCATTGTGTGTACTGCCACTCTGTGTACACGGCTCAGCCAGACTATATAGCATTGTGTGTACTGCCACTCTGTGTACACCGCTCAGCCAGACTATATAGCATTGCGTACTCTGCCAGTCAGTGTGTATATTGCTGGGATCAGTAATACTCCACTCACCGCCAACCACTATATGAGCTCACCATGAGTTCCTCAGAGACCTCCGCTGTGAGCAGCACTCCCAACAACAGCAACAGCCAACGCCCCACGCAAGCTATAACATCCACTACATCAGCCAGTGGTCAGCAGCAGCCCTCTCCGGAGGAGAATGTTGTGTCCATCGGTCCGTCACCAGAACGATTAATGAGGGCTGCCATTGAGGAGATGATGGGGCCTGATGTGGAGGAGGAGGTCGGGCTCAGGCCAGCATCCCTAGTTAATGTTGAGGACGATGAGGGGTCTGTGTCTGGGGATGTTGGGGTGGCAGAGGTGGTGGGTGGGTCAGACTCAGGAGAAGAGTTGTATGATGAGGATGATGATCGGGACCATCTGTATGTGCCTCAGAGTCCGACCCCGGAAAACATGTTGTATCGCGTGTTTAGGTACTAAAATCTGCGTTCCCACTTCCCAGTACTGCCTGCAGTGCCCGGGTCCACGGATCCATATAATTTTTTGGGCAGCACTATCAAACTGTGGTACTATGAGTGAGTTGCCATGGTCCTTCTGTGCTGCCTGTCACACTCACCGTCTGTCTGCAGATGGATTGTTCAACACAGCTACGCCATCTGACATGTAGTCCTGGACCTTGACCATCTTCTCTACGCGATTGGTGTTGGAGGACGTGGAACTGCCCGATTGCTGTTCTGTGGGCTGCTGCATGGGTGTCAGAAAATGTTCCCACTCCAAGGACACTGCCAATACCATTCCCTTTTGGGCACTAGCAGCAGCTTGTGTTCTTTGCTGCCCTCCTGGTCCTCCTGGGTTTGCTGAAGTCAGTCTGTCGGCGTACAACTGGCTAGAGAAGGAGGAGGATGTCAATCTCCTCTCTAAAGTCTCCATCCTCAAGGGCCTGCTGGAATTGTTCCATTTTTGACCTGTCTGACACTTTCTTCAATCAGTTTTTTAACATTGTGTTTGTATAAACTGGGTATAAACCCAGTAATTGGTGTTGTCCAGATTCCAGAATAATGAATAATAATGAATAGTGAATAATGCGCGGGCCGCTTTCAATGCAGTCTAGCATGAATTGAGCCATGTGTGCCAGAGAGTCCTGCCAGACTCCTCTATCTTCATGTTCTTGTAAGAGTTGTGATTGTTGTGATGCACCATATTCGTCACCAGCATCACTTTCTTCCTCTTCTGCTGTCCTTTCCCGCTAAATTGTGGAAGTCCAACGTGCACCGCTCTGTCCCTCGGCAGTGGGGGCATCCAATTCCTGCTCCAACTCCAGCTGTTCCTCGTCCTGTTCTTTGTCATAGCTGGGACCAGCGTTTCCTGAGGCAGGTTGCCTGATGTTGGTATCATCACGCTGATCGTTTTCATCTTCAGAATCCCCCACTTGCATCATGCCAGCGGTTTCCATCTTCAACATTGATTTCTTCAGTAAACACAGCAGTGGTATTGTAATGCTGACTGTAGAGTTGTCACTGCTCAGTCACGCAACGTGGATTGCTCAAAATTTTGGAGGACTTGGCAGAGATCCAACACGGTGGCCCAATCAGATCCACAGAAGCTTGGTAGCTACTAGCTGCTGGAATGCGCCTCGGCACTGCGCAAAAGCGTGCTAGCATGTGCAGCGTAGAATTCCAGCGCGTAGGCAGGGACATCACCCAGCGAGCGATGGTGCGCTGGATTGAAGCGCTCCTGCATCTCTTGGTGAGTCCTTCAGAAGCGGTACTGGACTTTTAACAATGTTTTTTTTTTTTCCTTCAACAGAAGATCTGCCACGTTGGAGTGAGGAGGACGCCGCCGACCCCGACACCAAGCTGAACCCCGGCGAACTCCAAGCAGAGGATCTTCAGGAACCCTCAAGGCTTTGAGCAAGCTGAGGAGGATCAGCAGTCCCGACGAGACCTCTCCTCATATGCGACTGAGTGCAGTGGAGCTCCCCAGAACAACCTCTCAGTTGTCACTTTGTCACTGGTCACTTTGTCACTTGTCACTTTGTCATTTTGTCACTTGTCACTTTGTCACTTGTCACTTGTCACTTTGTCACTTGTCACTTTGTCATTTTGTCACTTGTCACTTTGTCATTTTGTCACTTGTCACTTGTCACTTCTCACTTTGTCACTTGTCACTTTGTCATTTTGTCACTTGTCACTTTGTCATTTTGTCACTTTGTCATTTTGTCACTTTGTCACTTTGTCACTAGTCACTTTGTCACTTGGTCACTTGTCCAGATGATCTCGGTACACCTCCTGAGATTCAAATTCCTGCACACATTGCTCTGGGATTTGGGTGTGATGAATGATGCATCTAACTGGCCACCGGAGGCAATTAAGGCCTTCAAAACATTGAAAGCAGCTTTCTGTTCCGCCCCCATTTTGCGTCATGTTGAGTTGTTGACGTCATGTTCATCCTCGGCCTCGCCTTGCATTTCAGTGCGAGGTGCATTTTCCACAGAAAAAGGTTGTGAATCCGGGCACAACATTTGTGGCTGTTCCATTGACCTTTCACAGGTAGAAGATTGTGGGGGTGGGAATAGCTCCTCCGAATAGCCCATTGTGTCCTGAAAACTACTCATTGCATTGCTTTGCGCACACATTTTTTTGTCCTCATGCAAGGCCTGAGTTGCACCTGAAAGCGTGGCCTTCTCCTCCTGCGCCTCCTCCTGTTCCATCACGTCTGCTGCTGCTGGGTTAGCGTTGACGCCCGGTCCCTGTTTATTGAACCTCTTATCTTTATTACATTTATGACTGCATGGCGGTAAAAAGCATGCTATCCGCACGCTTCTTGTCCTCATGCAAGGCCTGGGTTGTTGTGTCTCAAAAAGCATGGCCTTCTCCTCCTGCGCCTGCTCCTGTTCCATCACGTGTGCTGCTGCTGCTGGGTTACCGTTACCGGTCCCTTTTCCTGGAACCTCTTCTCTGTATTACATTTATGACTGCATGGCGACAAAAAGCATGTTACCTGTGCAAAGAAACATGACATTTTCCACATTTAAAAGACAGTTTTTCCTTTGAAACTTTACAATCAATTTTCTCAAAAACTATAAGCTCTTTTTCAAATATTTTTTTTCCTCTTGTACCCACTCCCAAGGTGCACATACCCTGCTAATTTGGGGTATGTAGCATGTAAGGAAGCTTTACAAAGCACGAAAGTTCGGGTCCCCATTGACTTCCATTATGTTCGAAGTTCGGGTCGAACACCCGAACATCGCGGCCATGTTCGGCCTGTTCGGCCCGAACCCGAACATCTAGATGTTCGCCCAACACTAATAGGGAGGCTCCCTATGCTATATGATTTCTTTCATTTGGTACTGTATTGGCCTAAGGAAGCGGGCTCAGACCCACGAAACACATTGCCTGTGCTTAAATAAAAATCTTCTAGACTTATTGCTGCCTGGGGCAATTTTGTGAGGATGTGCCCCCTGCTCAGTCAGGACAACAGTGCCACCTCATCCCTTCTGCTGTGCAAGTCAAATGAAACACTGCTGCTCTCCTGCCTCCCCCCTCCTCACTCACTGTCAGACACCTCACACAGCACAATACGCTGCTTTCCCCCAATAATTACCTCTTCACCTTGCTCTCTTCTCGCTCCTCCTCCAATTCTGACAGCATGCTGTTACAAAAATGCTGCCCCTGTAATCTCTGCGCCTGACGCAGATGTTTTACCTTGCTTCATGAGAGAACCGGCCCTGTTAACAGAGTAATAAATACTCTTAGTGTATACCATTCAATAGGTTTACCGAGGTATCAACATTCACATACAATTGTGTGCTAAGCACACTGTGACACTAATGAAAAAAGTTCAAAAACCCGTAATTGCAAAAGTATAAATCCATTTATTACTAAATAATCTATAAAAGACAATGCGGTGTGTGCCCCAAAGTGCAACCCCCCCATAAAAAGACCCAGGATTCAAGCCCCAACACTACCCACTGTCAGAGGTATTGCTTGTGGGTAGTGTTGGGGCTTGAATCCTGGGTCTTTTTATGGGGGGGTTGCACTTGGGGGCACACACCGCATTGTCTTTTATAGATTATTTAGTAATAAATGAATTTATACTTTTGCAATTACGGGTTTTTGAACTTTTTTCATAGGTTTACTGAGGTCTTAAAAGTTTTAAAAGCACAAATAAAAGCACAAATAAAACACTGTCATACAGACAGTGCCGCTGCACAAATTTCCACCCCACTCAACAGGTTTCACTGTAATCAGTTTCCTTGTGGCTTTGTAGAACAAATGAGGTGCAGCTGTAAATATACAACTTTACCTCAATCATCAAAGAACATAGATCTGCCCAGTCTTGCTTCCGCATCATGGAACTCTGGGCTGGGTAGAAAATTATCCTGGAAGTGCAGCATCACATCTACCCTGCCTGACAATGTGCAATGTCATTGCCGCCCAACTGAACATGCGATAGCCATTTTATAAATTGAAAGGACTACACTACAGCAAGAGGCTATTACGTTGTCACCCACAAGATGCTTCAAATGCCATCTTGGTGCTGGGTTGCACTGATCTGTTTCAAAATGTACATTGTATTCAATAGTATAAAGTTATACAATTTGTGCCCTGTTTACAACAATGTACTCATAATAAACACATTTACATTCAATCTTGAACACTCGTGGTAAGAACATACTAGTACACATTCTAAAAATTAACTCTGCCTGTTCAAAAATGGGTAATAAGCACATATAAAGTGAAAAAATTAGTCACTTGAAATAAAGCAATATAAATCCACATCTATATGCAGTCCATGGGGGGGGGGGGGGGGGGGGGGTTGAGTTATCAACCTCAAACATACACCTAGTTTCTATCTTAGAGTTTCCCTAATTTTATTAGACTCCTCCAATTGACTATAAATCTTTGTATCCCACTAAAATGCATTTTTCCGAGGGGTCCTGGTGGTTTTTGAGACAAAAATTACCTGTGACAGTAGAGATGGATCATCCACACTCTATATAAACAGCACGTTATCTATATAACATTTGCATAGGAGCAAATTACATTATCTGTTAGTATAAATGGCGCCCTCCTCCTACTTAGCAAGGAAGAGGATGGCCATGCTTGCCACAAATTTATTCCCATGACCATGCCCACTCATTGAAGATAGTATAATCTAATAAAAATGAACTCTGCATTGACTCACTAGACAACCACAAATAATGTTCAGTGGCGGTTAACCCTACATTTCCTATAATTGTATAAAGGAACTGTCTGTGGTAACTAGAAAAGGTAGGTTAATAAAACTCAAATCTTCTCAAGTATTACTTACGGTATATGTTTTAAATCCTTTAAATAAGACTAATTTCCCGCCACCAGAGGCTGCAGAAATGTATCAATGAACCTGCCTATTTTGTAGGTTACTGAGTCTATACCACCAACTATAGGCTTGCCTGAAGGATGGGAGAGATCTTTTTGTAACTTTGGCAAATATACTACAGGGGTTCTGGTATAAGATGGTTTCAAATATTTGCCTTCCTTTTCCCTTGTCAGGCCTTTTTCCCGACCCATATCTATAAACCTAAATAACTAAGATTTAAACTGACTACAAAGATCACCCTTCAGAATTTGAAATGTCTTTTTATATCCAGTAGTCAATTTATTCAAGATTAAATCCAAAATCATGATACCTTTTTTATCTATTCATGCCCTTCATAATTATTTAATTTGCTGTTTGAAATCCTTAATACAACTTATAATTTTTTATCTACATAACTTTTTTTTTTTTCATTTTTACATTTTTAATGTCCTTTATAACCATGTTTTTAAAGGCTTCAGCTTGATGATTTCTTGGGATTGGTGGATTAAAAAAGCCAATTTGTTTTTAGTCCACATATTAAGACTATCGTCCACATATTAACTGCTTAAAGTTCCAGGACGTAGATTCTACGTCCTAATTAGTCCCCCTGTATGTTCTAGGATGTAGAATCTATGTCCTGAATTAAATCGTGTTGTCCTCCGCTGCGCGTACACGTAACCGTGCATGCTCATGCACAATCACGTGAATGGTCCCGTAAGTGATTGTTGCTGTTAGCTAGCAACAATCATTCAATAAAGTTAGGAAAAGAAAAAAAGTTGTAAAAGTAAAAAAAATAAATAAAGTGACATTGGCCAAATAATTTTTTTTTAATTCCCCATTAATTTTTAACCCAAAATTAGCCTATTAAACCATTATCAACCCCTGCAATACCTATGCCTGTTTATAAATGTTTAATGACTTCCGCCAATAGCGATCAGATGCAATCGCTAGGGCAAAGGTTTCAGGCCCCAATGCTCTACAGATGTAATGCTCTGCCATTGCCTAGTGATGCATCTGCACAGCTCTATGCCCCCTGAACTGTCACCCTAGCAAACACATTCGATCGCTACAGATGCACAGACTGGGGATAACGGTCCGCCACATGCTCAGCTGGAAGTAAAATATGGCATAGGGGGTAACATTTTAATCGGCAGGGGCCAAATAATTTATTTGTAAATGGTTTATAACTGTGGGACGTGAGATGTGAAAATTAGGGAGGGGGAAATAATGAAAAAAATGTTTGTTCTCTGCATTTACGCCTAATTTTTCCCCATAAATTAACTATAAAACAAAATTGTTTGGGGAGAAAAATATTACCCAAAGAAAGCCTAGATTGTACTGAAAGAAACTAGATATGTATCACTAAGATGGCATAGATAATTAAAAAGCTACTGCTGTATCAAAACGACACAGCTAAAGTGTCAAAAACGCCAGGAACTTTAATGTAAAAACCATGGAACATGAAAGGGTTAAGACTATTTTATGTTCATCAAATACGTTTTAAATATATTCACTCTTTTTTATTGGAGGGGGGGGGGGGTACTTTAAACCCTTATCAAGTAGTTCTAATTGCTCTGTCACTCTGCTAAGATGGTAAACCCCATACCCTGTTGATCTCTCCATCTTTGTACAGTGATGCTGCTTTTATCTTCTCCTCTCTGGCTGTCCTCCTCCTTCTTGACAAAGGTGTAATTTCACTTTAAGGCTAGGCACACACTGAGGCATTGCATTTCCTGTAGAAACAGGATCTCAAAGGAAGGGAAAAGTTGCTGTGTTCATTAGACATATGTCTGCAAATCACCTACAGATGTACCCAGAGTTGGATTGCCCAAGGAGATATGTGTGCCTCCCTGGTTGTGTAGGTTGAAGTTGCTTCAGATTGGCCAACTTAGTTCCAATGTTTGTGTAACAGGGAAGGGGGAACAGGAAAAAGAGGAACATAAATGGTATGATTATGCATCACCTTTCCATATAGGAAAAGGTCCTGAACCGTATTGTAATACCAAAATTATGAAAACAAGGGCTCCTGAGGAAACACCGGTGTATGCAAAATTGAAAAAATCTTTATTGGCTATACATAAAAATGAGACCAGTAATGCATAAGACAACGGAGCTAAAAGAGCAACAGCGCTGTTGTCACTAAAACCAAGG
The DNA here is from genome assembly GCF_040937935.1 of Hyperolius riggenbachi. Taxonomy (NCBI): domain Eukaryota; kingdom Metazoa; phylum Chordata; class Amphibia; order Anura; family Hyperoliidae; genus Hyperolius; species Hyperolius riggenbachi. Next base: position 118,215,354 of record NC_090656.1, read on the forward strand.
CTCACTACCAACCACACTGACACACCTCCCCATACACACAGGTCAGGCTTTGGGGTACCCCGTATGGATCACAAATCACAGTCCACCCCCAGAGGGCTAAGCAATAAAGGGAAGCAGCGTAGAAAGAGGCAATTGCTAAGCAAGCATGTCCAGCGGCAACCGAACAGACGTAATTAAGTCTCATTTAAAAGGACCGGCATGCCCCATAACATGGCATTTACCACATGAGTGCTTATACTCACGACCTCCAACAGTCCGCCGAGAGCAGTACACTTCAGCTTCACCTGGCTATATTGTACCAGCCGCCCCAGGTAGGCTGCAGATGCTATAATCCAGAGGGGGCCCCCGCCTTGAGATGTGGTCCGGCGTGAGATCTGATAGCACTGGCAGTTTAAACTTGTCCTGCTATGGAGCCGGTAGTGTGCATATGCATACAGGCATCTGGTGCAGAAAGTCTCTGCAGAGCTCAATCACTCCGGTCACTCAGAGTCCGTCCGCCAGCACAGCCGTCTCGCACAGGACCTGTTCCCGGTAGCCAGCGCCAAAAGACGCCAATCTCCATGCGTACTTGCGGAGTTACCAGCGCGTCACCGCCTGACGGGTCGGAGGTCAGTGGGTTGGATAGAGGCAGCCAATCACCGACTAGTTTCGCTTGGCAACACCAAGCTTCATCAGGGCGGGGCTTAGAGGAGTGAGCCTCCTTCTTAAAGGGCATTCCCGGCTCCACCTCCTCAAACGCAACAATACTGTGTTTTAAAGGCACGGGAGACGCGCTAGTCCTGTCTCAGCATGTTAAAGGGGAAGCAGAGTGCTACATCTGATATTGGGTAGACAACTATATCACATTGTCCACACATACATCAACACATCTACCTACCCATGGTGCGGATCTCTTACCCTACCCTATATAAAGATACAGTATTTATTCAGGTAATCAAAGTCTGTCACTAGCAAGGTCGCTGATTAGGAAAGTGAATATTTCCAATGTTTGGGTTAATATGGGAGCTGAATGCAAGTTAACATGAAGGGCTGGAAGGTCTCTGTTGGTGTCCATTGGTGTCTGTGTTCATCAGTTTTCCATCTGTTTCTGTGATTCTGTTAAAAACAAAGAAAAACACATTTTGCATAAATGATACACATGGAAAAAAATAGCAAAAACACATTGAAGCAAATTATATTGAACTTACTGTGCATGAGAAAACACATTTTGAAGAAAGTTTTCTTTATAGCTCTTGAAAAATCGTAAAATATAAAATTATAACCTTACTGTTTATTTTATTATTTTGTCATTTGTTTAAACTTTAGGGTTTAGTAATGCGTTTAGTTTCATTTAAAGGCTTAGCTATACAGTTTAGACCCTTAACTGCATCCTCATTCATATTGGCAGTGATTGGCTTGGATGATCAATGGGGTAATGCATCAGCTTCTTAGCCAGCAGTTCTATGATTTCTTCCCAATAGTAGACCACCTTCAAATAAGTTTAAGACTGTTGAGCATTGGCAGTGACTAAATATGCCTTGTAAGTCACGTTTTCGATCAACATGAAAAAATCTTTAGTACATATATTAGAAATAGAGGTGTCAGAGAGGTACCATAAAGTGAGGACTCCATGTTGAAGAATGTATACAACAGAAGGAGCAGCTCTCCTACACACAGCCCATCCAGCCCACCTATCCAGCTCTCTGTGCTACCTTGGCAATGGCATGACATCAGCTTGGCTCTGTGCATGTTGGTGATGTGATTGGGCATGGTCAGCAGGGCAAGGGGAGAGAGGTCAGTGGAACTGGAATGGTCAAGCATTTGGAGATACATGGATATGTGAACCTACTAATTCTGACACAAAGGATCAAATGATGAGCAATAGTGGGTAATGGGTGAAAAAGATTATTTATTATTAAGTCTGCAAATACAAAAAATTGCTTTTTTCATAGTTGCTGGTTAATGGTACTTTATCTCTAATTTTCTCTAGTTTTCTCCCTGTGCGGACAAAGTTTGCCCAGACAGTGGAATGGTCAATATCACCATTTTTGCTTGTACACATGAACCCCCACCAACCTGTGATCATCCAAAACTCATTTATGATAACACTTACTGTTGCGTAAGAACTATCTGTCCAGGTATGTATAATTCCACTCTTTTTTAATCATGCATTTTTTGAAATGTATTTGTATGGTGCTCAGTTCTATTAATTGTACTGTTATGTAGAATATTTTTCACTAGAGAAATTTCAGTACATTTTGCTCACCTGAAAACACTTAAAGTACACACACTATACTAAACTCACCTGAGGTGGCCAAGTGTGGCCATTTCATCCTACAAATGAGCATGTGTACAGATATCCCTGAGCTTGTTTAAAGAGAACCAGAGAGGATTAAAAAAAAAAGCTTTTATACATACCTGGGGCTTCCTCCAGCCCCATACGCACAGATTACTCCCACGCCGCCGTCCTCCGCTGCCTGGATCCGCCGGTACCGGGTCCCGTCATTACCGACAGTCGGCCAGTCGGCTGGCGGACGCGGCCAATTCTCCGCATCACAGGGGCTCCCTCCATACACTTACGCTTGCGGCTGCCTACTGCACAGCCGCATGCGTAAGGGTATGGATGGAGCCCCTGTGATGTGGGCAATTGGCCGCGTCCGCCAGAAGTGACGGGAGTCGGCATTCCAGGCTGTTGTATCTTGACATGACAGTGACCCCTGTGTTTATCCTTATCCCTCCCATAAGCTGCTCCATCAGGTGTCCCTTTCTGTTAAAAAGTACCATGGGAAGATTAAGTGAGCATCTTTGATTGGCAGGGCTGCTACTCGCTTACCTTTTCCATAACCACAATAACCAGAAGTGAAGAATACTCTGCCAGAACAATATGGGACTGAAGAGACCTTACATTTGCTGAAACAGAATTTGGGGGAGCTAATTAAATAAAAGAATTAGCGTAAATTGGACATAGACTGAGCTATTATCATACAGTTGTATTGTTGACCTCATTTTAAAAAATGTGCCTGCATGCAATGCTGATCTATTGTTTCCAAAACATTCACAGGTCTATTGCAAACAGACAAATATTGAGGCAAAGTGGATTCTTGCTTAATTTTTGACTGAGGGGCAGTAAAAGAACTGGGCAGGTAGCATTTTTATTGTTATTTAAATCTAAGGACACCAGTTAAAGGATCACTGTCGTGAAAATCTTAAAATTTGAAATATACAGTGGGTTGCAAAAGTATTCGGCCCCTTTAAAGTTTTCCACATTTTGTCACATTACTGCCACAAACATGCATCAATTTTATTGGAATTCCACATGAAAGACCAACACAAAGTGGTGTACAGGTGAGAAGTGGAACGAAAATCATACATGATTCCAAACATTTGCACAATGAACTGCAAAGTGGGGTGTGCATAATTATTCGGCCCCCTTTGATCTGAGTGCAGTCAGTTGCCTATAGACATTGTCTGATGAGTGCTAATAACTAAATAGAGTGCACCTGTGTGTAATCTAATGTCAGTACAAATACAGCTGCTCTGTGAGGGCCTCAGAGGTTGTCTAAGAGAATCTTGGGAGCAACAACACTGTGAAGTCAAAAGAACACACAAGACAGGTCAGGGATCAAGTTATTGAGAAATTTAAAGCAGGCTTGGGCTACAAAAAGATTTCCAAAGCCTTGAACATCCCACGGAGCACTGTTCAAGCAATCATTCAGAAATGGAAGGAGTATGGCACAACTGTAAGCCTGCCAAGACAAGGCCATCCACCTAAACTCACAGGCCGAACAAGGAGAGTGCTGATCAGAAATGCAGTCACGAGGCCCATGGTGACTCTGGGCGAGCTGCAGAGATCTACAGCTCAGGTGGGAGACTCTGTCCATAGGACAACTATTAGTCATGCACTGTACAAAGTTGGCCTTTATGGAAGAGTGGCAAGAAGAAAGCCATTGTTAACAGAAAGCATAAGAAGTACCGTTTGCAGTTTGCCACAAGCCATGTGGGAGACACAGCAACCATGTGGAAGAAGGTGCTCTGGTCAGATGAGACCAAAATGGAACTTTTTGGCCAAAATGCAAAACGCTATGTGTGGCAGAAAACTAACACTGCACATCACTCTGAACACACCATCCCCACTGTCAAATATGGTGGTGGCAGCATCATGTTCGGGGGGTGCATCTCTTCAGCAGGGGCAGGGAAGCTGGTCAGAGTTGATGGGAAGATGGATGGAGCCAAATACAGGGCCAACTTGGAAGAAAACCTCTTGGAGACTGCAAAAGACTTGAGACAGCAGGACAATGACCCTAAACATAAAGCCAGGGCAACAATGGAATGGTTTAAAACAAAACATATCCATGTGTTAGAATGGCCCAGTCAAAGTCCAGATCTAAATCCAATCGAGAATCTGTGGAAGATCTGAAAACTGCTGTTCACAAATGCTGCCCATCTAATCTGACTGAGCTGGAGCTGTTTTGCAAAGAAGAATGGGCAAGGATTTCAGTCTCTAGATGTGCAAAGCTGGTAGAGACATACCCTAAAAGACTGGCAGCTGTAATTGCAGCAAAAGGTGGTTCTACAAAGTATTGACTCAGGGGTCCGACTAATTACGCACACCCCACTTTGCAGTTATTTATTTGTAAAAAATGTTTGGAATGATGTATGATTTTCGATCCACTTCTCACATGTGCACCACTTTGTATTGGTCTTTCACGTGGAATTCCAATAAAATTGATGCATGTTTGTGGCAGTAATGTGACAAAATGTGGAAAACTTCAAGGGGGCCGAATACTTCTGCAATCCACTGTATGTCAACAAATACAGATAAGATGTACGTTTCTTCCAAAGTAAAGTGAGCCATACATTACCTTTCTCCTGTGTTGCTGTCACTTTCAGTAGGTAGTAAAAATCTGACAAAACAGACAGGCTTTGGACTAGCCCATCTGCTCATGGGGGATTCGCATGGATTTCTTTATTTTCAAAAGCACTTAGTGAATGGCAGTTGCTCCGTCCGTCTGCCAAAAAATTGTGCAACAAGCATGGAGGCTGCCAGGCTGGCCAGCATCTTTTTCAATGAGTGTCTTTATGAAGAATGAAGGCCATGCTGAGACTCCCCTATGTAGAAATGGACTAGCCCAAAACCTGTTGGTAATGACAGATTTCTACTACCTACTAGAAGTAACAGCAACATAAGAGAAAAGTAATGTATGGCTCATTTGTATGTGTGTTCATGTATTTTAAAGTTTAAGCTTTTCGTGACAGTGGTCCTTTAATAATGAGATGTTCAATGCATGCAAGAGAGTAATTACAAATGTGTACACATATGATGAAACTCCTGGGGAGCACAATACTCCATAGAAATGCATCGATGGTTTACTGTGCTATGCATAAATAAAGCTTATGCTGGCAGAGTATGTGCACATCATCTTCAAGCCAGGAGTTTATTCACATGCCCAGGGCTGCTATTGTTTTTGCAACTGGGATTGTGATGGTTGAAGTGGGACCATTGGAACTGCTTACATCTGTTTTGGCCGACCAGCCTTTGATTTCCCAGGTACAATATATGGGCTCACACTTAATATTTTAATAATAGTTTTTTTTTAAGTTGTCATGTCTAATGTAATAAGTAAAGTTGTTTGTATATGAAAAAAAATCCCTGACAATGTATTGCAGTTCTAAGTAGTGTGCACAGAATAATCAAATCCCTCCTGCTGTATTTTTACAAATGTACACATTATTAAGTGGAACACATTAATTATCTATATGTTTGTGATATAAGATTTTGTGAATTTTGTGTAGGTTGTGCTGTATCCTGGAAGGCCACTTAGGAGGGTGCAATTGTAGTACCTAAATTTAGAAACCTAGAGGGAGAGTCCATAAAACCCCAATGAGAAGAATATGGACAATATTCTGCACCATAAGGGACGTGGATGGTTTCATAGACTGAGTGCACGTTGTTTAAAGGACCACTATTGCAAAAAAATTGTAAAATTCAAAATACATGAAAACACATAGCACCTAAGTTTAGAGGGAAAAAAACAGGGGGAATATACCAAACCCGGTGCGTCTATGTTCCAGGAACATCTTGTAGATGTTCTACCCCAATCAGTGTCCTCCCGCGTCCCCTTCTGTCCTCCTTTGCTCTCCCTGTGTGTCCCCTCTTTCCCCAGTGTGTCCAACTGTCATCCTTTGCCCCCAATGTCTCCCTGTGTCCTCTCCTGGTCCCCCTGTGTCCCCTCCTGGTCCCCCTGTGTCTTGCCCTGCCCCCTCCCCCCCCTTTGTCCACTCCTGGTCCCCTTCTGTTTTGTCTTGGTCCTGTCTCCCTCTAGTCTTCCTGTGCCTCCCCCTCCCCAATGTCTCCTCTGCTTCCTGTTTAAAATTAAATAGCAGTAGCGTGGCTTACCTTCCTATCGATTCTGGCGCTGGGTGGTCTCCTCCATCCCCAGCTGGTCTCCTTCGATCTCGGCTAGTCTTCTCTCGCTTCCTTTAAAAGATAAAATAGCGGCCAAGCGGGTTACCTCAGCCAGCTATTCCAGCACTTGTGATCTGCAGACATATACTCTGTCACATGGCTTCCTCTAGTTAAGGCTTCTGTTGATGACATGATCAACAGAAGCCTTCACTAGAGGAAGCCACGTGGCAGAGAAGATGTCTGCAGATTGCCAAGGCACCGGCAACCTGTTGTTGTAAGGCAATGTGAAACACTAAGCTAGCTAACCAAAGTGCAATTAGAGGGCAGGCAAGCTGGTAAATATACACAGCATGATGCAGAGCTTCCCTGGAGGGTCCGTGGACAAAAATCTGTCTGGTCTCTCCCCTATGTTATAATGACTGTGTCACGGACCAGCCGTGAGAAACGAATTGGAAGGATCCGCAAAGATTATATTAAGAAAGACACAGACATTGACTTGTTTTTGCGATCTTTTGAAAAAGCATGCCGTCAGTGTCGTCTGTCCCAAGACCAGTGGGCCAGACATCTTACACCTTTGCTGCGCCACAAAGCGCTTGATGCTTTCGCAGAGTTACCTGCGGAAAAAGATAATGATTATGCTGCTATAAAAGACGCTATCATTACCAAATACCAGCTGATGCCAGAAGCCTATTGCAAAAAGTTCAGGTTCTGGCAGAAAAAGTCTTCTAAATCGTACCGAGATGTGGTCAGCAGCTTGCTCACCACACTCCACCAGTGGACTCTAGGCCTCACCAAAGGGTCTTATGGTGTCCTGGAGGACTTGATAGTCCTAGAACAATTTCTGAACATTTGCCCTGCTGATGTACGACAGTTTGTGCTGGAGCGCCAGCCTGCATCAGCAACTGTCGCTGCATACCTCGATGAAACCTTTACAATTACCCGGGTGTCTGATACATGCAGAACTGTCCCATCCAGCTGGAGAGGAGGTCAGCCCAATACCCCGGCAGACTCTACTGCCCCTGTGAGCCGTCAGCCACAGAGGCCACCCAGCGCAGCTGCTGCACCCCGGCCTGCAGCCCCTGGAGAGGTCACCTGTCACTACTGCCGCCAGCCCGGACACATGCAATTCGACTGTCCGGAGCGGAGACAGACACCACCAGCACCTACAGCACCTGTATCCCTTGTACCTCACCCGCAGCAGAGGCAACCCACCAGCGAACCACAGCCTGGATTATCAGATTTTGTTCTGTTTGCCCTCTGAAAGGAAATCTGCGACCGAACCGACCAGCAGCAGCCTGTTAGAGTGAACGTCAAAGTTGTTACCGGATTTCGAGACACCGGAGCTGACATCACGTTCGTTCACTCACACCTTGTGCCAAAGGAGAGCATCAGCTTTAGCCGATCCCTTGCCCTTACTGGAGTAGAGGGCACCCTTTTACACACAGTCCACGCGAGAATGAAGCTTGACTGGGGAGTGGGAGTCCAAGAAAGGGTTGTTGGGGTTGTGAAGGATCTCCCAGTCCCTGTGTTGCTGAGGACTGATTTGGGCAAGCTTGTGTCCTACTACGAACCTGCCACAACCGCCTTGTCGCTCACGGAAGGAGATGGACTCTCCACCCACCACCAGGTACTTTATACACTTGGGGGGGCACCAGGGGGAGGTGGGCTGAATGTGCCCAGTTCAAGGGTACCAGGTTCAATAGTGCCTGCTTCAAAGGCACCTGAGTTTGATGCACGAACTGTCTGTCGTGATGATGTAACTGTACCTGTGTTTAATGTACCAATTGTCTGTAATGAAAATGTGTCTATGCCTGTCACTGTCATTAATGCATGCAACGATGATTTGAGTAATGCCAATCTGTGCCATTCTGAAGGTATACCTGTGCTAGCAGTACCGCGCAGCTGTACTGCTCAGAACCTGAGCTCAGAACAGGTGGAGGGGGTTCCAGCCTCCTCCCCCTCCTCTGACCATAGGGATGAGACCTTTCAGCCGCTGGCCTCGTGTGACATGAGCCAGTTGGCTGAAACTGACAGCGTATTCACAGCAGCACTACAAAGGGACCCAAGCCTGGAGGTTCTCAGGCAGCAAGCCTCTGAGCCCCTTGCAGACGGGGCCGCTTTCAAGGTGTACTGGGAAGGTGGGAGACTGTACAGCAAGTCTGTACAGCCCCCTACCAGTAGATCACATGCGAATACCCAGGGCCGGCCCGCCCATGAGGCGGGGTGAGGCGGGTTCCTCAGGTGGCAGGAAGTGGAGGGGCGGCACCAGATGAAGTGGCCTGTGATAGCGGGGGGAGCCAGAGCCGCGGTGAGGGCAGCCCGACCTCTCCCTCCCTCTCCCCGGGCCGCCCTCCATGCTCCCCCCTCGGACTGCAGGCAGCAGAGTTAGCGCGCAGAGAAGCGCTGCCTGCTGTACACAGCTGTTACTCACCTCCCTGGATCCGATCGCCGCTCCCGCCCTGCTCTCTGCAATGTAGCCGCTGATACATTACACGCAGCTGCTTCCTGTGTAAACAGGACGCAGCGTGTGTGTAATGTATCAGCGGCTACATTGCAGAGAGAAGACCAGCAGGGCGGGAGCGGCGATCGGATCCAGGGAGGTGAGTAACAGCTGTGTACAGCAGAGCTTCCCTGCGCGCTAACTCTGCTGCCTGCAGTCCGAGGGGGGAGCATGGAGAGCGGCCCGGGGAGAGGGAGGGAGAGGTCGGGCTGCCCTCACCGCGGCTCCGGCTCCCCCCTCCACCATTATGAGGGGGCACCTACCTACTTAACCTATACTGGGCAAGCTACCTATCTATCCTATACTGGGGGGCACCTACCTAATCTAACCTGTTTTGGGGGCAGCTACCTATCTATCCTATACTGGGGGGAACCTACCTAATCTAACCTGTACTAGGGGCAGCTACCTATCTATCCTATACTGGGGGGCACCTACCTAATCTAACCTATACTGGGGGCCAGCTACCTATCTATCCTATACTGGGGGCAGCTACCTATCTAACCTATACTGGGGGGCACCTACCTATCTAACCTATACTGGGGGCACCTACCTATCTAACCTATACTGGGGGGCAGCTACCTATCTAACCTATGCTGGGGGGCAGCTACCTATCTATCCTATATTGGGGGCACCTACCTAATCTAACCTATACTGGGGGCCAGCTACCTATCTATCCTATACTGGGGGGCAGCTACCTATCTAACCTATACTGGGGGCAGCTACCTATCTAACCTATGCTGGGGGGCAGCTACCTATCTAACCTATGCTGGGGGGCAGCTACCTATCTATCCTATATTGGGGGCACCTACCTAATCTAACCTATACTGGGGGCCAGCTACCTATCTATCCTATACTGGGGGGCAGCTACCTATCTAACCTATACTGGGGGGCAGCTACCTATCTAACCTATACTGGGGGGCAGCTACCTATCTAACCTATACTGGGGGGCAGCTACCTATCTAACCTATGCTGGGGGGCAACTACCTATCTATCCTATACTGGGGGGGGCAGCTACCTATCTAAGCTATGCTGGGGGGCAGCTACCTGTCTAACCTATGCTGGGGGCAGCTACCTATCTAATCTATACTGGGGACACCTACCTAATCTAACCTGTACTGGGGGCACCTACCTAATCTAACCTATACTGAAGGGCAGCGACCTAATCTAACCTATACTGGGGGGAAGCTACCTATCTAACCTATACTGGGGGCACTTATCTAACCTGTATTGGGGGCACCTGGCAACTATACTGGCTACCTATACTGGGGGCACCTACCTATCTAACCTATGCTGGGGGCAACTATACTGGCTACCTATATTGGAGGCACCTACCTAGCTAACCTGTCCTGGGGGCACCTACTTATCTAATTTATACCGGGGGGTGGGGGGGTGCCTGCCTATCTAACATACTGGGGGCAACTATACTGGCTACCTATACTGGAGGCAACTACCTGGCTAACCTATACTGGGGGCAACTTTACTGGCTCACCCATGCCTGGCCACCTATACTCGGGGGGGACCTATAGCTGGCTACCTATACCCGGGGGGGGGGCGCAATTTTTACACCCTCGCCCTGGGTGCATTTTAGCCTAGAAACTGCACTGTTGCCGCCGGCCTCCGAGTCCGACGACTCCGAGCTCTGCGGCCTCTCCTGTCTCCTCCAAGGCTGCACGCTGGTGACGCTGCCTAGTGCCTGAGCCTGCTGATTTGATGATGATTTTGCTGCCGCCCGCTCTGCTGCCCTGGCTGCGGCTGATTGTCACGGTCAGTCACTGAGCAGCGAGCGCCGCCGACGTGACCGTGACGAGGATGATGATCTGGCTGGCTGCCGCCGGCCGCCGCTCACTGGCCCAGCGCGAGATCCCTCAGATCCGAGATGGAGCATGCCCGCCGCAGACCGCAGCCGTCTGTCCCCTGCCAGTGCAGGATGCATGCTGGATGCGGATGCCCGCCCTTCGCCGCCGCCAGACCCGGAGGGAGACCCAATCCCCGGTGAGTCAGTCACTCACTTTGCAGCGTCACTCAGGCTTTCCTTCACGGACACGGTCGGTTGTGTGGGGGATGTAATGTTATGTAGAAATATTGGGGGGGGGGGCACCTTTACGATCTTTGCCTCAGGCAGCAGAAAGTCCAGGACCAGCCCTGCGAATACCAAATGGCTTGTGGTCCCGAGTGCATTCAGGGGACATGTGCTGAAATCCGCACATGCTAATCCTCTGACAGGGCACTCAGGACACTTGCCTGTATTCGGAAACAGTTTTATTGGCCCAGGATGAACAGGGATGCAGCCAAATACTGCAAAGCATGTGCCGTCTGTCAGAAGCGGGGAAGGTCCAGGGATTCCCGCGGGGTTCCCTTAGGTCCACAGCCACTTAGCAGGGTACCCCTGCGTGGGCTGGCTGTTGACCTACCCAACTCACTGTCCGTTGTCAGCAGTCCTGGCAGACACCACATCCGACTGCAGTGGCGCAAACGCCCTGTCCAGAACGGCCCATGTCGGGTCAACCCTGAGGGTAGCGGACCGCGATCTGTCCAGGTGAACCGAGCTGCAGGCTCCTATGGGTTTTCCCGCCGTGCCGGCAGCTCGAGACCCATCAGCCAGGTTGGCCGACACAAGGCAGGCAGCCGACACCAGAACACCGACGGGCTATCCCGTTGCAACAGGGAACTAGACCAGATATCGCAGGTTAACGGCAACGACACACATCATGCTGATGCATGTCTATTTGCCTTCTCCCCAGGGGGTGCTGTCACGGAACAGCCGTGAGAAACGCGGGCAAATTGGAAGGATCCGCACAGTCCAATTTCTGATCGCTTTCTGGCTAAATTTGTGCAGCCATTACAGGAATCAGAACTGACATTCCTGGGTTTTTTTTTTCTTTCCCTCCTTCCACCAAAAGGCAAGAGCCTGGTGCAGAGTGTCCCTGGCTTCAAGCTTTGCTGATGGCTCATCCATCAGATATAGTTGATAAGCAGGATGGCAGAACCAATTTAGTTGAGAAGTAGTCAGACATTCTGGCTACCCTCCCAGCAGGGGAGCTGACACGTAGCTTGCTGCCGCAAGCTTCAAAAGAACAGTCACCTAGGAATGACCTGCTGTAAATCCCAGATGTATATCATATTCCATAAACTGCTATACGTGTCATATTTTCTGTATTGAAGGCTGGCAGGCCCTCCAAACTAACAGAGCATGTTGGGCCCTGTCTGGCGCTGGTTCTGAGAATGTTTCAGAACATTCTGAGGTAAAGACTGCCAGTTAGGCAGTTCAAAAGTACCCTGATGATACCACAGGGGTCCCACCCCTCATGTTTGGTATCAGGCTGCTGGGTAAATCGGGACAGATCTGAAAATGTTAGTAAATCTGCCCTGACCTGAACGGTTCTGTGAGATAGAGTCCATATCTGGTTAGATATGATTTCTGGTCCCCAGGACAAGTGGAGGACTCATCTCATCTTCTAAGGGGGTGTGTGGCTCCCACCCTCACTCCCTCCTACTGGATCTGGGGCATAAGAATGGCAGAGGAGCCAAACTCAGTGTCCTCCACCCTGAAACACCATCTTGATCACATCTGTGCCAGCTTGAGGATATGCTGGCATCCACCTGGTCTGAACTCTGAACTTTGAACTGAAACAAAGGACTTTACCAAGGACCAGTGGTGCTCAGCAGAGCTCGAATATTCGAGTAGCTCGAATATTCGAGCTCTTTTTCAGCTATTCGAGCTCGAATACTGAGCTCGAATAGCTGTAGCTATTCGAATGGGCTATTCGAGTGAACTCGAATAGCCCACTCACTATTCGAGCTATTCGAGCAAACAGCGCTATTCGAGCTCGAATACTGAGCTCGAATAGCGTCATAGCCCAGATTGATGTCCTTAGAGCCAATCAGAGGGCTCCCAGGCCCTCTAATGGCAGCCAATCACAGAGGGGGACCCAGGCCAGCCCCTACCCTATAAATAGCGGCCGCCATGTTCCGTTTTTCCGTCCTTGCCTGACTTTGTACAGAGAGAGATCTGCTCCTTTGTGCTTTGGCTTAGCAAGAGCTCTATAGTGGTCAATTACCTAGCGTTTTTGCTCACATACACCTCCTATACACACACATATATTGTTGTTATTTAGATAGACATTGTATTTTAGTTAGTAGCTTGTGTGTTACATAGAGACAGGCAGCTGCTGCAGGCAAGCTTACACAGCTTTAGGCCTCAGGGCCTTGCCTGTGTGGGCAGCTGTCCTCCTGTCCTCTGTTACTTTATTTCTCATCTTATCTATACCAGTGTTTCTGCTGTCCTTTACTACTGAGTGATTGTATTTTGTAGTTATTATACTGTAACTGTACTAGGACACTCACTGTCACTGTTTAGCTCCTGCGTGAGTGCGTGCACAGTACACACTCTATTTCCTTCTGATTACTACTGATTATTGTAATTTCTAGTTGTACTTACTACTGTTACTACTTACTACTAGGGACACTCAGTCACTGTTCATAGGCTAGCTCCTGCGTGTGTGTGTGCGTGCACTGTCTGTACAGTACACACACTCTATTTCCTTCTGATTACTACTGATTATTGTAATTTCTAGTTGTACTTACTGTTACTACTTACTGTACTAGGGACACTCAGTCACTGTTCATAGGCTAGCTCCTGCGTGTGTGTGTGCATGCGTGCACTGTCTGTACAGTACACACACTCTATTTCCTTCTGATTACAACTGATTATTGTTATTTCTAGTTGTACTTACTGTTACTACTTACTACTAGGGAGGGACACTCAGTCACTGTTCATAGGCTAGCTCCTGCGTGTGTGTGTGCGTGCACTGTCTGTACAGTACACACACTCTATTTCCTTCTGATTACTACTGATTATTGTAATTTCTAGTTGTACTACTTACTGTTACTACTTACTGTACTAGGGACACTCAGTCACTGTTCATAGGCTAGCTCCTGCGTGTGTGTGTGCGTGCACTGTCTGCACAGTACACACACTCTATTTCCTTCTACTTAATCTGATTACTACTGATTATTGATAAAGTAGTAGTAGGAGGCGCCCTTGTAGTATAATTTGCACTTAGGCTTATTAAAATAAACAGTAATATATACAGTAGATCGCCTACCTTAAAGAATGGACTCTCCACTCGGTAGGATAAGTATAAAAATTTAATAATGATAAGCACTCAGGACAACGCGTTTCGCGGTATAGGCCGCTTCATCAGGTCAAAATAGTGCTTTAAAGAGAAAACAAGCAATAATAGACACTTCAATAAATCTCCACAATATCATACGATTCAAATACATAATAAAAAAAACCATGTCACAGATATATACACATATGTAATTAGTAGGTTAGATCATTAGGTAGTGAAAAACAGAGTGTTCATCATCATATTAATATCTTGCCTATAAAAATGGCAGGTGTACCGTAATTTTGAATATTTCATACCTAAAAATTAAAATTTGATGCTTAAAAGGATCCCACAGGTCCTGTATATAAAAGTGGCTCGCTAAAATATTTTGTTATATATAGAAAAAAGTATAGTAAAAAAATCAGTAACTCCTATTGGATCCCTAAGGTGCCTGTGTGGGTGAAGAGGTATCGGGTGAGGGATACCTGGTAGATTGTATGCCAGTAGTGTGTTCCTTGTGGAACAGTATAGTGGTCTGGGTTGTGCTATAGTGGTGAGCATAACCTGGTGGGATGTAGGGGTCTGGATAGGAATGAAGCGTAGGTCTCTTACCTATAGTCCGTAGTAGATTTACTGGGCGCCAAACCTGGTTGTTAGTGTGCGCTCTCTCTTATAGTTAAGCCGTCTCCGTGTTCGGAGCGGCTGTGAGTGAGAAGGAGGGCGTGGCTGGACCAGGGAGGAGGGGATGGGAGGCGGCTGAAACATTGCTGGCCACTGATAGGTCCAGTGGCACAGCGTGTGTAGGGTCACGTGGGAGGCAGCGTAGCAGAGGGAAAACGAGGCTTGTCCGCGTAATGCGGAAGTGTTTAGGCCAGCTGGGGCTGCATAGTGTACGTGACGTGCGCACCAGAGCGGTATTGGTGCGCACGCGCATGGTGTCGTGGTCACCATATAGGATATGGGCATAGGAGGGGAGAGGAAAAGAACGAAGATGCAACAGATATGTAGTCTAACTACATGCTGGGGATATAATATCCTGGGCAAAGTATACAGTATGATGTATGAGGAATCAGAACGAGATACTGTGTAACTAACGCAATGCTGCCATCGTGTGGTGGAAAAAGTACATTGCTGAGAGATTGTGTTGAAGTATAGTAGATGCATAAGACAGTATAGCAGCTGTCTATCCATAGCTAACGGGAGATTATTTTGTAGTAGAAAAATAAACAAATAAATAAACAAATCTCTGTTATACATACAATATACTTGTGAGACCAAAATCAATATTCATAGGGTACAGACCAGGGGAGAGCAAAAATGCTCTAGTTTTGTACATTTTTGTCCTTATGTCCAGGTTAGGACTAGGGTGAGGGGAGGGAGGTGGAGGAAAGGAAGGGGAATGGAGGTGAGGGTAGGGCAAAGAGGGGAGGAAAGAGTAAAGTGGGTGAAAAAGGGGGAGGAAGGGAAGAAAGGCTGGGGAGGGTGGGGGGGTAGGGGGGGAGGGGGTTAAGGGGAGGGAGGAAGGGAATGGGGAAGAGGATTGGATGGGAAAAAGAATCGTTATGGCTCATACCAAGTGTAATCAAATAGTCGGTGGTTCAATCAACATTTTGCGAGTAGTATGTATATAGTATCGCACATGAGTACCGAAATTGAGCAGTTCACAAATTATGTTCTAGGCATATATTAAGACCCTCCGGTTGGAGTGTTCTAAGTTTAAAGACCCAGAACATCTCCCTGGCCTTGAGTCTTTCGTTTCTGTTTGGTACATGTGTGGGTACATGTTCTATTGGACAGACCTTTGTTTCTTTATGTTCTTGATTATGTAGTTCCTTACAATGCCTGGATAGGCCATGTTTAGTGAACCCTTTTTCTATGTTCCTCCTGTGCTGTCCCCATCTGGTTTTCAATGACTGGGTAGTTCTACCCACATATTGAAGCCCACATGTGCATGTAAGGAGGTATATGATGAATGTAGATGAGCAATTCATACTGTCCCTAATCTCAAATACTTCGCCTGTAGTAGTGGATTTAAAAGTTACTTGTCTCAGTTGCAATTTCTGGCAGCATAGGCAGCCTCTCTGTCCGCATTTCCAGGAGCCTGCTGTACTTGTGGTAGGTTCCTCCACTCTCATATCCCGTGATCTCAATTTGCTGGGAGCTAGTAGATTTTTTAATGTTCTGGCCCTTCTATAAGTGCAATGAGGTTTTTCTTCAATCTCATTTTTTAAAAATGGGTCATCTCTCAGCGTTGCCCAATGTTTTGTCAATATGTTCTGTATTGTGTTGTGATCGCTTGAGAATTTGGTGATAAAGTTGGTACCCCTGCTTAGGCCTTTCCCCTCTTGACTATTTTCTATTTTCTTTCCTCCTAGGAGCTTGCTTCTCTCAGTCATTCTTGCCCGTTTTCTTGCTGCTGTAATGAGTTTGCTGGGGAAGTTTTTTTCTTTGAATTTGTCTGTGAGGATTTTGGCTTGGGTGTCATATGTTCTCAAATCTGAGCAATTTTTCCTTATTCTTAAGAATTGCCCATAGGGGATGTTGTTCCTCCATGGTTTGTGATGGCTGCTTTTATAGTCAATGTAGGCGTTGGAGTCGACATTCTTAAAGTGATTCCTCGATTTAATTGTTTTGTTCTCCGTATAAAGAACTACATCGAGATATTCGATCTCTCTGTTATCGTATTTTGAAGTGAATGTTATTCCCCAGTCATTACTGTTCATATGGGACACGAAGTTGTCAATTGAGGGAATGTCTCCTTTCCATATCAGAATCAGATCATCGATATATCTGCGGTAGTATATGATGTTCATGGTAAAGAGATTGTTTTGGCCTATTAGTAGCAGCTCGAGGAGGCCCATGGTCAGATTAGCATAACTGGGGGCTAGGCTTGATCCCATAGCTGTCCCCCGTCTTTGTAGGTAAATGTTGTCCAGAAACGTAAAATAGTTATGAGTTAAAACAAAAGCTACTGAGTTAATGAGAAATATTTTTTGTTTCTGTGGCATCACTGTGTCTCTTTGTAGGAAATACCAGATGGATTTTAGGCCAATTTTATGGTGAATGTTTGAATACAGTGCGGACACATCTAGTGTTACCCACTTGTATCCATCTTCCCAGGAAATGTTTGTCAGTTCACTCAATAGTTGAGTAGAGTCCTTAAGATAACTTGGGAGTTTTCTCACCATCTGTTGTAGGTGGTAATCGACCAGTTCTGAGAGGTGTGACGATATGGAGTTAATACCCGAAATAATCGGTCTCCCTGGTGGGTTAATGGTGGTTTTATGTATTTTAGGCAGTTGATAGAAGTGTGCCGTGGTCGGGTTTTTGATTAAGATAAAGTCTTTTTCTGCACCAGTTAGGATTCCTTCCTCATATGCCTTCATAACCAGAGATTTGAGTTCCGTTATATATTTATCTGTCGGATCCGCGTCCAGAATCTGATAGTATTCCTCGTCCTTTAGTATTCGTTCCGCTTCTTTAATGTAGTTCACTTTGTCCATTATGACAATTCCTCCCCCTTTGTCTGCCGGTTTGATTATGATTGCAGAATTGTTTTTGAGGCTCTTGATGGCCCTTTCTTCTGCTTTGGTGAGGTTGGGAGTAGTTGAGGTGGAATGGAGCTCCCCTTCTAGTTTTCTAAAGTCCTCTAGTACTTGGTTGTAGAAACCTTCGATCTGCGGTCCTCTATAGGTAGTCGGGTAAAAATTGGACTTATTTCGGAGTTGTGTGTGAATATATTTCTCGATTTGTATCTCTTCTGGATTATAGGTAACAGTAGGTGTGTCATCAGCATCCATTACTATAACTCCGCTCCTCTCTGTTCCAGGTGTTCTGTTGTGAAGACCCTTTAGCTTCTTTATGGCGAAGTACCTCTTTAGGGTTAATTTACGTGTGAACTGGTTTAAGTCTACAAATAGGTCGTATAAATTGGCCTGTTTTCTGGGACAAAAGGAGAGACCTCGTTTTAATACTAATTCTTCCGCTTTGGTTGTGGTGTAGGATGATAGATTGTAAATCGTTTTCGTTTTTTCATTCCTATTTGATTCCTTTGTGGTGATGTTTAGTCTATGTTTGTTTTTCTTTCCTCCTCTCCTCCCTCTTTTTCTCGGTTGGTCTCTGGTCTTGTGGACGATCCCAGGGGTGAGGAGATGACAGGCACTGCCAGACGGCCCACTGTGTGTGGAATTGCTGGTCTCAATGGTGTTAGATCCCCCAGGATCGTTGGGAGCTCTAAAAAAGAGGAGCTGGTTGTGGCGTTATCCATAGTGTTGTAGTCTGAACTACTGTTTAAGGGTTCCTGGGTAGGGATAAAGAATTCCGTAATATGTCTGCTGTCCTTGATTCGGGCATTCTTTATCCTTCTATTCAGTTTAGTTGAAAGTGGTATTTTAGAGGCTGAGGGGACTTTGGTTGTTGTTTTCTGTCCTGTGATAGGTGAATCATGCTGTACCCTGGATGTTGGTTCCAATACTGTTATTGGTTGTTCCGGTGTGTCACAGATGCTGAGATCAAGAAGGTCATCTGTCTCTTCAAGTCGGTTGTCTATTATCTTTTGTTCCTTTTTCTTATGGTGGGTTAATGGTGTGCTGTAGATCTCGTTGTCTTCCTCCTCTTCTTCATCTGTGGACCTTACCCTTTTCCTTGGGGTCTGTTGTTGTGTCTGGATTGGCCCCTTGCATATATCGCGTGTTTGGGGGGTCTTTTGGATTTCCGTATGTTTTAATCTGTCGATGGGATTTTTGTTAGCCTCTCTAAGTTTTCGGTTCTCTTTTCCCCCCAAATTATCCTTCTCTCTATTCACTCGTGGGTCCTTGTATCTTTTTGTCGTTCCTTTGTAGGTTTGATGTCTCTCTTCGCTCACTTTCTGATGACCCGGGACCGGGGTTGTTGTATTTTCTTTGCTAACTGTTCCTGGGTCTTTGTTTTCTTCTCTGACCAGTGTCTCATCTCGCGATGGTACGGGTGGTACTCCTCTGGGGGGGGCAGGTTTCCTTTTTGAGGTTCTCTGTTTATTTTGCAGATACAGATTTCTGTCCCTGTTTAATTTGCTCAGTTTGCTTTCTGAGACGTCTAATTCAAATTTTGTTACTTTGTTGTGTAGGATATGTGTAAATGATTTGTACTCATTCGTCTGATTGTATTGTATCAGTTCTGTTTTCAAAGCTGTTATCTGTGGTTGGAGTTCCATAATAATGGATTTCCGTTTCTTAATGATACGTTCCATTTTTCCTTTTGAACAGGATTCTAGGTAATCGTACCAATCTTTGGAAAAAACCTCGTCAGTGGGGAAGGGGGATTCTGTGAGGTCTCTAAGACCTCCTGGCGAGATTTTTTCCTCTATATATGCAGACTGCATTTCCATGTCTGCAATATTGAAAAATTCAGTTTTCAAAAGTCTTTCCAGAGCAAAAAATAATGGACTTAAATCTGGAATGTTTTTATTGTCAGTACTTGCAGTTGCTCTCTGATCGCCATTTTCTTCCCCATGTGGCTTGAAATTAGTCCTTTTAAATTGATCAAGGAGTCTAGCTCTTAGGTCGAATCTATCTCCCATCAGATCCATCTCTTTCGAGGAGTAGTATCTCTCGTGTCCAGGTCTCGACCAGTGGTTCTGCGGCAACGGCGATGTCCTCTAGGGTGACCGCCGTGAATGAAGATACTGTGTAACGAAAAAGAAAAAAACCACAGAGACACCAGGAGCCCCTATAGTGTATTATCTTTGCAATCTGGTCTAGATATGCAAATGATGCTACTCACAAGTATAGGTTGCTTGGGGAGGCAACCACTCGAATGCGCATGTGGAGAAAACCCGTCTCCACTCGGTCTTTGGGGTAGATGGTCGCAGCTCCTTCGAAAAAAGGTATCTTACCACAAATTTGTGGTAAGAAATAACAATCCCACAATTGTGGGGTGTTAGACTCGAGATAAAGTAGTAGTAGGAGGCGCCCTTGTAGTATAATTTGCACTTAGGCTTATTAAAATAAACAGTAATATATACAGTAGATCGCCTACCTTAAAGAATGGACTCTCCACTCGGTAGGATAAGTATAAAAATTTAATAATGATAAGCACTCAGGACAACGCGTTTCGCGGTATAGGCCGCTTCATCAGGTCAAAATAGTGCTTTAAAGAGAAAACAAGCAATAATAGACACTTCAATAAATCTCCACAATATCATACGATTCAAATACATAATAAAAAAAACCATGTCACAGATATATACACATATGTAATTAGTAGGTTAGATCATTAGGTAGTGAAAAACAGAGTGTTCATCATCATATTAATATCTTGCCTATAAAAATGGCAGGTGTACCGTAATTTTGAATATTTCATACCTAAAAATTAAAATTTGATGCTTAAAAGGATCCCACAGGTCCTGTATATAAAAGTGGCTCGCTAAAATATTTTGTTATATATAGAAAAAAGTATAGTAAAAAAATCAGTAACTCCTATTGGATCCCTAAGGTGCCTGTGTGGGTGAAGAGGTATCGGGTGAGGGATACCTGGTAGATTGTATGCCAGTAGTGTGTTCCTTGTGGAACAGTATAGTGGTCTGGGTTGTGCTATAGTGGTGAGCATAACCTGGTGGGATGTAGGGGTCTGGATAGGAATGAAGCGTAGGTCTCTTACCTATAGTCCGTAGTAGATTTACTGGGCGCCAAACCTGGTTGTTAGTGTGCGCTCTCTCTTATAGTTAAGCCGTCTCCGTGTTCGGAGCGGCTGTGAGTGAGAAGGAGGGCGTGGCTGGACCAGGGAGGAGGGGATGGGAGGCGGCTGAAACATTGCTGGCCACTGATAGGTCCAGTGGCACAGCGTGTGTAGGGTCACGTGGGAGGCAGCGTAGCAGAGGGAAAACGAGGCTTGTCCGCGTAATGCGGAAGTGTTTAGGCCAGCTGGGGCTGCATAGTGTACGTGACGTGCGCACCAGAGCGGTATTGGTGCGCACGCGCATGGTGTCGTGGTCACCATATAGGATATGGGCATAGGAGGGGAGAGGAAAAGAACGAAGATGCAACAGATATGTAGTCTAACTACATGCTGGGGATATAATATCCTGGGCAAAGTATACAGTATGATGTATGAGGAATCAGAACGAGATACTGTGTAACTAACGCAATGCTGCCATCGTGTGGTGGAAAAAGTACATTGCTGAGAGATTGTGTTGAAGTATAGTAGATGCATAAGACAGTATAGCAGCTGTCTATCCATAGCTAACGGGAGATTATTTTGTAGTAGAAAAATAAACAAATAAATAAACAAATCTCTGTTATACATACAATATACTTGTGAGACCAAAATCAATATTCATAGGGTACAGACCAGGGGAGAGCAAAAATGCTCTAGTTTTGTACATTTTTGTCCTTATGTCCAGGTTAGGACTAGGGTGAGGGGAGGGAGGTGGAGGAAAGGAAGGGGAATGGAGGTGAGGGTAGGGCAAAGAGGGGAGGAAAGAGTAAAGTGGGTGAAAAAGGGGGAGGAAGGGAAGAAAGGCTGGGGAGGGTGGGGGGGTACACCAGACTACAACACTATGGATAACGCCACAACCAGCTCCTCTTTTTTAGAGCTCCCAACGATCCTGGGGGATCTAACACCATTGAGACCAGCAATTCCACACACAGTGGGCCGTCTGGCAGTGCCTGTCATCTCCTCACCCCTGGGATCGTCCACAAGACCAGAGACCAACCGAGAAAAAGAGGGAGGAGAGGAGGAAAGAAAAACAAACATAGACTAAACATCACCACAAAGGAATCAAATAGGAATGAAAAAACGAAAACGATTTACAATCTATCATCCTACACCACAACCAAAGCGGAAGAATTAGTATTAAAACGAGGTCTCTCCTTTTGTCCCAGAAAACAGGCCAATTTATACGACCTATTTGTAGACTTAAACCAGTTCACACGTAAATTAACCCTAAAGAGGTACTTCGCCATAAAGAAGCTAAAGGGTCTTCACAACAGAACACCTGGAACAGAGAGGAGCGGAGTTATAGTAATGGATGCTGATGACACACCTACTGTTACCTATAATCCAGAAGAGATACAAATCGAGAAATATATTCACACACAACTCCGAAATAAGTCCAATTTTTACCCGACTACCTATAGAGGACCGCAGATCGAAGGTTTCTACAACCAAGTACTAGAGGACTTTAGAAAACTAGAAGGGGAGCTCCATTCCACCTCAACTACTCCCAACCTCACCAAAGCAGAAGAAAGGGCCATCAAGAGCCTCAAAAACAATTCTGCAATCATAATCAAACCGGCAGACAAAGGGGGAGGAATTGTCATAATGGACAAAGTGAACTACATTAAAGAAGCGGAACGAATACTAAAGGACGAGGAATACTATCAGATTCTGGACGCGGATCCGACAGATAAATATATAACGGAACTCAAATCTCTGGTTATGAAGGCATATGAGGAAGGAATCCTAACTGGTGCAGAAAAAGACTTTATCTTAATCAAAAACCCGACCACGGCACACTTCTATCAACTGCCTAAAATACATAAAACCACCATTAACCCACCAGGGAGACCGATTATTTCGGGTATTAACTCCATATCGTCACACCTCTCAGAACTGGTCGATTACCACCTACAACAGATGGTGAGAAAACTCCCAAGTTATCTTAAGGACTCTACTCAACTATTGAGTGAACTGACAAACATTTCCTGGGAAGATGGATACAAGTGGGTAACACTAGATGTGTCCGCACTGTATTCAAACATTCACCATAAAATTGGCCTAAAATCCATCTGGTATTTCCTACAAAGAGACACAGTGATGCCACAGAAACAAAAAATATTTCTCATTAACTCA
The DNA here is from genome assembly GCF_040937935.1 of Hyperolius riggenbachi. Lineage (NCBI taxonomy): Eukaryota > Metazoa > Chordata > Amphibia > Anura > Hyperoliidae > Hyperolius > Hyperolius riggenbachi. The sequence continues at coordinate 118,238,182 of NC_090656.1, forward strand.
GTAGCTTTTGTTTTAACTCATAACTATTTTACGTTTCTGGACAACATTTACCTACAAAGACGGGGGACAGCTATGGGATCAAGCCTAGCCCCCAGTTATGCTAATCTGACCATGGGCCTCCTCGAGCTGCTACTAATAGGCCAAAACAATCTCTTTACCATGAACATCATATACTACCGCAGATATATCGATGATCTGATTCTGATATGGAAAGGAGACATTCCCTCAATTGACAACTTCGTGTCCCATATGAACAGTAATGACTGGGGAATAACATTCACTTCAAAATACGATAACAGAGAGATCGAATATCTCGATGTAGTTCTTTATACGGAGAACAAAACAATTAAATCGAGGAATCACTTTAAGAATGTCGACTCCAACGCCTACATTGACTATAAAAGCAGCCATCACAAACCATGGAGGAACAACATCCCCTATGGGCAATTCTTAAGAATAAGGAAAAATTGCTCAGATTTGAGAACATATGACACCCAAGCCAAAATCCTCACAGACAAATTCAAAGAAAAAAACTTCCCCAGCAAACTCATTACAGCAGCAAGAAAACGGGCAAGAATGACTGAGAGAAGCAAGCTCCTAGGAGGAAAGAAAATAGAAAATAGTCAAGAGGGGAAAGGCCTAAGCAGGGGTACCAACTTTATCACCAAATTCTCAAGCGATCACAACACAATACAGAACATATTGACAAAACATTGGGCAACGCTGAGAGATGACCCATTTTTAAAAAATGAGATTGAAGAAAAACCTCATTGCACTTATAGAAGGGCCAGAACATTAAAAAATCTACTAGCTCCCAGCAAATTGAGATCACGGGATATGAGAGTGGAGGAACCTACCACAAGTACAGCAGGCTCCTGGAAATGCGGACAGAGAGGCTGCCTATGCTGCCAGAAATTGCAACTGAGACAAGTAACTTTTAAATCCACTACTACAGGCGAAGTATTTGAGATTAGGGACAGTATGAATTGCTCATCTACATTCATCATATACCTCCTTACATGCACATGTGGGCTTCAATATGTGGGTAGAACTACCCAGTCATTGAAAACCAGATGGGGACAGCACAGGAGGAACATAGAAAAAGGGTTCACTAAACATGGCCTATCCAGGCATTGTAAGGAACTACATAATCAAGAACATAAAGAAACAAAGGTCTGTCCAATAGAACATGTACCCACACATGTACCAAACAGAAACGAAAGACTCAAGGCCAGGGAGATGTTCTGGGTCTTTAAACTTAGAACACTCCAACCGGAGGGTCTTAATATATGCCTAGAACATAATTTGTGAACTGCTCAATTTCGGTACTCATGTGCGATACTATATACATACTACTCGCAAAATGTTGATTGAACCACCGACTATTTGATTACACTTGGTATGAGCCATAACGATTCTTTTTCCCATCCAATCCTCTTCCCCATTCCCTTCCTCCCTCCCCTTAACCCCCTCCCCCCCTACCCCCCCACCCTCCCCAGCCTTTCTTCCCTTCCTCCCCCTTTTTCACCCACTTTACTCTTTCCTCCCCTCTTTGCCCTACCCTCACCTCCATTCCCCTTCCTTTCCTCCACCTCCCTCCCCTCACCCTAGTCCTAACCTGGACATAAGGACAAAAATGTACAAAACTAGAGCATTTTTGCTCTCCCCTGGTCTGTACCCTATGAATATTGATTTTGGTCTCACAAGTATATTGTATGTATAACAGAGATTTGTTTATTTATTTGTTTATTTTTCTACTACAAAATAATCTCCCGTTAGCTATGGATAGACAGCTGCTATACTGTCTTATGCATCTACTATACTTCAACACAATCTCTCAGCAATGTACTTTTTCCACCACACGATGGCAGCATTGCGTTAGTTACACAGTATCTCGTTCTGATTCCTCATACATCATACTGTATACTTTGCCCAGGATATTATATCCCCAGCATGTAGTTAGACTACATATCTGTTGCATCTTCGTTCTTTTCCTCTCCCCTCCTATGCCCATATCCTATATGGTGACCACGACACCATGCGCGTGCGCACCAATACCGCTCTGGTGCGCACGTCACGTACACTATGCAGCCCCAGCTGGCCTAAACACTTCCGCATTACGCGGACAAGCCTCGTTTTCCCTCTGCTACGCTGCCTCCCACGTGACCCTACACACGCTGTGCCACTGGACCTATCAGTGGCCAGCAATGTTTCAGCCGCCTCCCATCCCCTCCTCCCTGGTCCAGCCACGCCCTCCTTCTCACTCACAGCCGCTCCGAACACGGAGACGGCTTAACTATAAGAGAGAGCGCACACTAACAACCAGGTTTGGCGCCCAGTAAATCTACTACGGACTATAGGTAAGAGACCTACGCTTCATTCCTATCCAGACCCCTACATCCCACCAGGTTATGCTCACCACTATAGCACAACCCAGACCACTATACTGTTCCACAAGGAACACACTACTGGCATACAATCTACCAGGTATCCCTCACCCGATACCTCTTCACCCACACAGGCACCTTAGGGATCCAATAGGAGTTACTGATTTTTTTACTATACTTTTTTCTATATATAACAAAATATTTTAGCGAGCCACTTTTATATACAGGACCTGTGGGATCCTTTTAAGCATCAAATTTTAATTTTTAGGTATGAAATATTCAAAATTACGGTACACCTGCCATTTTTATAGGCAAGATATTAATATGATGATGAACACTCTGTTTTTCACTACCTAATGATCTAACCTACTAATTACATATGTGTATATATCTGTGACATGGTTTTTTTTATTATGTATTTGAATCGTATGATATTGTGGAGATTTATTGAAGTGTCTATTATTGCTTGTTTTCTCTTTAAAGCACTATTTTGACCTGATGAAGCGGCCTATACCGCGAAACGCGTTGTCCTGAGTGCTTATCATTATTAAATTTTTATACTTATCCTACCGAGTGGAGAGTCCATTCTTTAAGGTAGGCGATCTACTGTATATATTACTGTTTATTTTAATAAGCCTAAGTGCAAATTATACTACAAGGGCGCCTCCTACTACTACTTTATCTCGAGTCTAACACCCCACAATTGTGGGATTGTTATTTCTTACCACAAATTTGTGGTAAGATACCTTTTTTCGAAGGAGCTGCGACCATCTACCCCAAAGACCGAGTGGAGACGGGTTTTCTCCACATGCGCATTCGAGTGGTTGCCTCCCCAAGCAACCTATACTTGTGAGTAGCATCATTTGCATATCTAGACCAGATTGCAAAGATAATACACTATAGGGGCTCCTGGTGTCTCTGTGGTTTTTTTCTTTTTCGTTACACAGTATCTTCATTCACGGCGGTCACCCTAGAGGACATCGCCGTTGCCGCAGAACCACTGGTCGAGACCTGGACACGAGAGATACTACTCCTCGAAAGAGATGGATCTGATGGGAGATAGATTCGACCTAAGAGCTAGACTCCTTGATCAATTTAAAAGGACTAATTTCAAGCCACATGGGGAAGAAAATGGCGATCAGAGAGCAACTGCAAGTACTGACAATAAAAACATTCCAGATTTAAGTCCATTATTTTTTGCTCTGGAAAGACTTTTGAAAACTGAATTTTTCAATATTGCAGACATGGAAATGCAGTCTGCATATATAGAGGAAAAAATCTCGCCAGGAGGTCTTAGAGACCTCACAGAATCCCCCTTCCCCACTGACGAGGTTTTTTCCAAAGATTGGTACGATTACCTAGAATCCTGTTCAAAAGGAAAAATGGAACGTATCATTAAGAAACGGAAATCCATTATTATGGAACTCCAACCACAGATAACAGCTTTGAAAACAGAACTGATACAATACAATCAGACGAATGAGTACAAATCATTTACACATATCCTACACAACAAAGTAACAAAATTTGAATTAGACGTCTCAGAAAGCAAACTGAGCAAATTAAACAGGGACAGAAATCTGTATCTGCAAAATAAACAGAGAACCTCAAAAAGGAAACCTGCCCCCCCCAGAGGAGTACCACCCGTACCATCGCGAGATGAGACACTGGTCAGAGAAGAAAACAAAGACCCAGGAACAGTTAGCAAAGAAAATACAACAACCCCGGTCCCGGGTCATCAGAAAGTGAGCGAAGAGAGACATCAAACCTACAAAGGAACGACAAAAAGATACAAGGACCCACGAGTGAATAGAGAGAAGGATAATTTGGGGGGAAAAGAGAACCGAAAACTTAGAGAGGCTAACAAAAATCCCATCGACAGATTAAAACATACGGAAATCCAAAAGACCCCCCAAACACGCGATATATGCAAGGGGCCAATCCAGACACAACAACAGACCCCAAGGAAAAGGGTAAGGTCAACAGATGAAGAAGAGGAGGAAGACAACGAGATCTACAGCACACCATTAACCCACCATAAGAAAAAGGAACAAAAGATAATAGACAACCGACTTGAAGAGACAGATGACCTTCTTGATCTCAGCATCTGTGACACACCGGAACAACCAATAACAGTATTGGAACCAACATCCAGGGTACAGCATGATTCACCTATCACAGGACAGAAAACAACAACCAAAGTCCCCTCAGCCTCTAAAATACCACTTTCAACTAAACTGAATAGAAGGATAAAGAATGCCCGAATCAAGGACAGCAGACATATTACGGAATTCTTTATCCCTACCCAGGAACCCTTAAACAGTAGTTCAGACTACAACACTATGGATAACGCCACAACCAGCTCCTCTTTTTTAGAGCTCCCAACGATCCTGGGGGATCTAACACCATTGAGACCAGCAATTCCACACACAGTGGGCCGTCTGGCAGTGCCTGTCATCTCCTCACCCCTGGGATCGTCCACAAGACCAGAGACCAACCGAGAAAAAGAGGGAGGAGAGGAGGAAAGAAAAACAAACATAGACTAAACATCACCACAAAGGAATCAAATAGGAATGAAAAAACGAAAACGATTTACAATCTATCATCCTACACCACAACCAAAGCGGAAGAATTAGTATTAAAACGAGGTCTCTCCTTTTGTCCCAGAAAACAGGCCAATTTATACGACCTATTTGTAGACTTAAACCAGTTCACACGTAAATTAACCCTAAAGAGGTACTTCGCCATAAAGAAGCTAAAGGGTCTTCACAACAGAACACCTGGAACAGAGAGGAGCGGAGTTATAGTAATGGATGCTGATGACACACCTACTGTTACCTATAATCCAGAAGAGATACAAATCGAGAAATATATTCACACACAACTCCGAAATAAGTCCAATTTTTACCCGACTACCTATAGAGGACCGCAGATCGAAGGTTTCTACAACCAAGTACTAGAGGACTTTAGAAAACTAGAAGGGGAGCTCCATTCCACCTCAACTACTCCCAACCTCACCAAAGCAGAAGAAAGGGCCATCAAGAGCCTCAAAAACAATTCTGCAATCATAATCAAACCGGCAGACAAAGGGGGAGGAATTGTCATAATGGACAAAGTGAACTACATTAAAGAAGCGGAACGAATACTAAAGGACGAGGAATACTATCAGATTCTGGACGCGGATCCGACAGATAAATATATAACGGAACTCAAATCTCTGGTTATGAAGGCATATGAGGAAGGAATCCTAACTGGTGCAGAAAAAGACTTTATCTTAATCAAAAACCCGACCACGGCACACTTCTATCAACTGCCTAAAATACATAAAACCACCATTAACCCACCAGGGAGACCGATTATTTCGGGTATTAACTCCATATCGTCACACCTCTCAGAACTGGTCGATTACCACCTACAACAGATGGTGAGAAAACTCCCAAGTTATCTTAAGGACTCTACTCAACTATTGAGTGAACTGACAAACATTTCCTGGGAAGATGGATACAAGTGGGTAACACTAGATGTGTCCGCACTGTATTCAAACATTCACCATAAAATTGGCCTAAAATCCATCTGGTATTTCCTACAAAGAGACACAGTGATGCCACAGAAACAAAAAATATTTCTCATTAACTCAGTAGCTTTTGTTTTAACTCATAACTATTTTACGTTTCTGGACAACATTTACCTACAAAGACGGGGGACAGCTATGGGATCAAGCCTAGCCCCCAGTTATGCTAATCTGACCATGGGCCTCCTCGAGCTGCTACTAATAGGCCAAAACAATCTCTTTACCATGAACATCATATACTACCGCAGATATATCGATGATCTGATTCTGATATGGAAAGGAGACATTCCCTCAATTGACAACTTCGTGTCCCATATGAACAGTAATGACTGGGGAATAACATTCACTTCAAAATACGATAACAGAGAGATCGAATATCTCGATGTAGTTCTTTATACGGAGAACAAAACAATTAAATCGAGGAATCACTTTAAGAATGTCGACTCCAACGCCTACATTGACTATAAAAGCAGCCATCACAAACCATGGAGGAACAACATCCCCTATGGGCAATTCTTAAGAATAAGGAAAAATTGCTCAGATTTGAGAACATATGACACCCAAGCCAAAATCCTCACAGACAAATTCAAAGAAAAAAACTTCCCCAGCAAACTCATTACAGCAGCAAGAAAACGGGCAAGAATGACTGAGAGAAGCAAGCTCCTAGGAGGAAAGAAAATAGAAAATAGTCAAGAGGGGAAAGGCCTAAGCAGGGGTACCAACTTTATCACCAAATTCTCAAGCGATCACAACACAATACAGAACATATTGACAAAACATTGGGCAACGCTGAGAGATGACCCATTTTTAAAAAATGAGATTGAAGAAAAACCTCATTGCACTTATAGAAGGGCCAGAACATTAAAAAATCTACTAGCTCCCAGCAAATTGAGATCACGGGATATGAGAGTGGAGGAACCTACCACAAGTACAGCAGGCTCCTGGAAATGCGGACAGAGAGGCTGCCTATGCTGCCAGAAATTGCAACTGAGACAAGTAACTTTTAAATCCACTACTACAGGCGAAGTATTTGAGATTAGGGACAGTATGAATTGCTCATCTACATTCATCATATACCTCCTTACATGCACATGTGGGCTTCAATATGTGGGTAGAACTACCCAGTCATTGAAAACCAGATGGGGACAGCACAGGAGGAACATAGAAAAAGGGTTCACTAAACATGGCCTATCCAGGCATTGTAAGGAACTACATAATCAAGAACATAAAGAAACAAAGGTCTGTCCAATAGAACATGTACCCACACATGTACCAAACAGAAACGAAAGACTCAAGGCCAGGGAGATGTTCTGGGTCTTTAAACTTAGAACACTCCAACCGGAGGGTCTTAATATATGCCTAGAACATAATTTGTGAACTGCTCAATTTCGGTACTCATGTGCGATACTATATACATACTACTCGCAAAATGTTGATTGAACCACCGACTATTTGATTACACTTGGTATGAGCCATAACGATTCTTTTTCCCATCCAATCCTCTTCCCCATTCCCTTCCTCCCTCCCCTTAACCCCCTCCCCCCCTACCCCCCCACCCTCCCCAGCCTTTCTTCCCTTCCTCCCCCTTTTTCACCCACTTTACTCTTTCCTCCCCTCTTTGCCCTACCCTCACCTCCATTCCCCTTCCTTTCCTCCACCTCCCTCCCCTCACCCTAGTCCTAACCTGGACATAAGGACAAAAATGTACAAAACTAGAGCATTTTTGCTCTCCCCTGGTCTGTACCCTATGAATATTGATTTTGGTCTCACAAGTATATTGTATGTATAACAGAGATTTGTTTATTTATTTGTTTATTTTTCTACTACAAAATAATCTCCCGTTAGCTATGGATAGACAGCTGCTATACTGTCTTATGCATCTACTATACTTCAACACAATCTCTCAGCAATGTACTTTTTCCACCACACGATGGCAGCATTGCGTTAGTTACACAGTATCTCGTTCTGATTCCTCATACATCATACTGTATACTTTGCCCAGGATATTATATCCCCAGCATGTAGTTAGACTACATATCTGTTGCATCTTCGTTCTTTTCCTCTCCCCTCCTATGCCCATATCCTATATGGTGACCACGACACCATGCGCGTGCGCACCAATACCGCTCTGGTGCGCACGTCACGTACACTATGCAGCCCCAGCTGGCCTAAACACTTCCGCATTACGCGGACAAGCCTCGTTTTCCCTCTGCTACGCTGCCTCCCACGTGACCCTACACACGCTGTGCCACTGGACCTATCAGTGGCCAGCAATGTTTCAGCCGCCTCCCATCCCCTCCTCCCTGGTCCAGCCACGCCCTCCTTCTCACTCACAGCCGCTCCGAACACGGAGACGGCTTAACTATAAGAGAGAGCGCACACTAACAACCAGGTTTGGCGCCCAGTAAATCTACTACGGACTATAGGTAAGAGACCTACGCTTCATTCCTATCCAGACCCCTACATCCCACCAGGTTATGCTCACCACTATAGCACAACCCAGACCACTATACTGTTCCACAAGGAACACACTACTGGCATACAATCTACCAGGTATCCCTCACCCGATACCTCTTCACCCACACAGGCACCTTAGGGATCCAATAGGAGTTACTGATTTTTTTACTATACTTTTTTCTATATATAACAAAATATTTTAGCGAGCCACTTTTATATACAGGACCTGTGGGATCCTTTTAAGCATCAAATTTTAATTTTTAGGTATGAAATATTCAAAATTACGGTACACCTGCCATTTTTATAGGCAAGATATTAATATGATGATGAACACTCTGTTTTTCACTACCTAATGATCTAACCTACTAATTACATATGTGTATATATCTGTGACATGGTTTTTTTTATTATGTATTTGAATCGTATGATATTGTGGAGATTTATTGAAGTGTCTATTATTGCTTGTTTTCTCTTTAAAGCACTATTTTGACCTGATGAAGCGGCCTATACCGCGAAACGCGTTGTCCTGAGTGCTTATCATTATTAAATTTTTATACTTATCCTACCGAGTGGAGAGTCCATTCTTTAAGGTAGGCGATCTACTGTATATATTACTGTTTATTTTAATAAGCCTAAGTGCAAATTATACTACAAGGGCGCCTCCTACTACTACTTTATCTCGAGTCTAACACCCCACAATTGTGGGATTGTTATTTCTTACCACAAATTTGTGGTAAGATACCTTTTTTCGAAGGAGCTGCGACCATCTACCCCAAAGACCGAGTGGAGACGGGTTTTCTCCACATGCGCATTCGAGTGGTTGCCTCCCCAAGCAACCTATACTTGTGAGTAGCATCATTTGCATATCTAGACCAGATTGCAAAGATAATACACTATAGGGGCTCCTGGTGTCTCTGTGGTTTTTTTCTTTTTCGTTACACAGTAACTACTGATTATTGTATTTTCTAGTTAGTGTACTAGGGGACACACTCACTGTTCACTGTTCACACTTACTGATTACCGATTATTGTATTTTGTATTAGTACTGTACTAGTAATCACTTAGCGATCTAATCACTTAGTGATTAGTGTCACCTCACCCACCAACCCACTCCATTAAAGTACCCCACTTTTTCACCCGCCCTTTTAAAAAACTTTTTTGTTTACGCCCAAAACATCTAAGATGTCTGGAAGTGGCAGCCAGCGCGGTTTGGGCAAGGGGAAGGGCAGCAAGAGAATCAAGAGGAGAGGGAGCAGCATTGTGGCAAGCCGCGGCCGCGCCACCATGCACCGTTCCGCAGCAGCAGCAGCTGCGTCAGTGGCTAACATTCCGCCTATAGCCACTGGCCATGGACGCCTTGGGTGCCACCCAGCAGGAGCAACTCACGCTGCAGAGACACAGCAGCAGCAGCGTGTAGTACCTGCTCCTATTTTCCTCCAGCCGGGTCGGAAACGTCCCATTGAGGAAAAGGATGCAGCCACTGTGGTGCAACTGATGACGGAGGATGAGCAGCCCGCCATCAGCTCTGCATCCGAGGCCTCCACCCTCACCACCACCACCACCCCTGTTCGCAGCAGCTGCCCAGCAGGGCCTTGGGAGGAGGCCAGTTCACCGTCACAAGTTGGCGACCTGTCACTCAGCAGTATTTTTACCCCAGGCACCATCAGGGTATTGTCTGCTGTTGTTGGCGATTTGGAGGAGGAGATGCTGATGGGCACTTTGGGGGATGAGGGATTGGACAGCAAGACTGTGGCAACAGTCAAGCAGCCCATCCATGCATCAGGAGAGGAGTTTGGGGGGTCATCATCCCAGCAGGACATGTTTCAGGAGGGGGAGGATGATGATGATGATGATGACGTGGTGACAGACAAAGACTGGGTGCCGCCACCACCAGCACCTGGGGATGTCATCATCAGCAGCTCTGAGGAGGAGGAGGAGGATGTGCTTGTGGGCCTTGCAAGGAGGCGCATCATTGCAAGCATTGGCAGCAGTAGGCAGGTCCCACAGCCTGCTGGTGTCTCAGGCTCAGCAGCAGCAGCAGCATCTGCCAGTACCACCACCAGCCGCCCCCAAGCCCCCCCCAACCACCACAGGGAGACAGGCAGCAGTGGCTCCAGGCCGTAGGGGGTTGTTCTTGTCACCAATCTGGCGATTTTTCACAATGCCCACAGTTTTCAGCAAGTACACCACTTGCAACCACTGTCAGCGGAAGTTGAGCAGAGGTGCAGACCCCTTAAAGTTCAGCACCAGCTCGCTCATCAACCACCTTGCTGCTAAACATTTCCACCAGCATGAGGAGTTCCAGAGGCTGAAGGCATCTGGTGCTGGCAGTGGCACCACACCCATCACTGCACAGCCTTCAGCAGCAGCAACAGCAACAGCAGCCACCCGCCCTCCTGCTCCTCCAGCAGCACCAGCAGGAGTGCGGAAACGCACTGCTCCTCCCCCCTCTGCAACTCCTGCCGCCGACACTGAGGTCTGTTCTGGCAGCCAGTCCTCAGTGGCCTCCTCTGCTGTGTCCGCTGATTCCCGTGCTAGCAAAAGGCCACGCCAGAGCCTTTTGAGCGAGTCCTTCCAGGGAGTGGTTAGGGCTCTGCCTCCCAGCAGCCGTCGCGTGCGTCAGCTGAACGGCTTGCTGGCATGGGCCATGTGCTCCCAACTCCTGCCGTACACGCTCGTGCAGGAGGGGAGCGACATGCGTGCGCTGCTTGCTTGTGCAGCCCCAGACTGGCAGCTCCCCAGCAGACACTACTTTGCCCGCAAGGCCATTCCTGCACTGCACCGCTTTGTGATGGCCAATGTGGAGCGAGGGCTGGAGCACGCGGTTGGTGAAAGGGTCCACGTCACCATGGACTCATGGAGCAGCCGCTTCAGGACAGGCCGCTACCTGTCCTTCACTGTCCACTGGGTCAGCTTGGTGGAAGGGGGTGAGGATGGGAGAGCAGCAGCGGGCACAGCAGCAGCAGCAGCAGCAACACAGTGGGTGGTGCCACCCCGCAGGGTCAGGGGAACTGCATCAGGTTCCTCCGATCCTCTGCCATCCTCCGGCACACCTGGCCAAACCCCCCGCCTCAGCAGCAGCGTGAAGGCCCGCCACTGCCAAGCGCTGCTGCAGTTGGTCAGCCTTGGGAAGACCAAACTGACGGCAACCCATGTGTTGGCCAAACTCCAGGAGCAGGAGAGGATTTGGCTGACCCCCAGAGGCCTCAGAGTCGGAGAGGTGGTGGCCGACAATGGGGCTAATCTGGTTGCCGCAATTGATAGGGGAAGCCTGACCCACATCCCCTGTCTTGCCCACGTGCTGAACCTGGTGGTGCAGAAGTTCTTGCGCACCTACCAGAGGATGGGCGAACTGCTGGAAACGGCAAGGAATGCTGTGCGTCACTTCCGGCGCTCGGCTGCAGCCTGTGCGAGCCTGGAAGACGTGCAAAAGGAGCTGGAGCTGCCACGCCATCAGTTGATCATTGACGTTCCAACTCGCTGGAACTCCACCCTGGCGATGTTGGAGCGTCTGGTTGAACAGAAGCACGCTGTCAACCAGTACCTTGCCCTGGCCACTGTGTCCGCCGCTCAGAAAAGGGACAAGACCAGCAACATCCCGTCCATCGACCCCGATGACGACTGGAGGCACATGCAGCAGGTGTGCTTAGTGCTGGCTCCCTTTCTGCAGGCCACTAACATGGTGAGCAGGGACCATGCTATGGTCTGCGAGTGGGTGCCCCTGGTTTGTCTGCTGAACAGGGCCCTCGATGCTTTGCTGGAACAGGGAGTGGCAGCCTTGGACCAGCAGGAGCGGCATGCAGCTGCACAGTCCACCTCTGAGGGGGAGGAGGAGGAGGACTTGGTGGAGGTCCCTGACCTTGCTGCTGATGAGGGGGATCAGCACAGCGCAGCTGAGTTGGTGCGGGGGTGGAGAGAGGATGAGGCTGAGGAGGCAGAGGAGGAGGATGAGGACAGCACTGCCGTCGATGTGCCAGCACACGTGGCCCGCCTCTTCCCAATGGCAGCGCACATGCTGACGTGCCTGCGCAAGGACCCCAGGATGATCCAGATGAAGCAGAGGGAGGACGTCTGGATCAGCATGATGTTAGACCCGCGCCTCAAGGGGAAGTTGAGCCAGTTCCTGCCGCCTGCAGGAGGAGAGCCAGCGCAACAAATAAGGAGCTTGCAGCAGGCCCTTGTTGAGCGCTTGGAGGAAGCCTTCCCCCAGCCTTCCACCCCCACTGTCCAGCCAGCACAGAGGCAGCAGCAGGTGCCTGCATCCAGCAGCAAGCGCCCCACAGACCTGCTGTCTCTCAGCAACGAGCTCTACAGGACTGTAGAGGCTCCGGCAGCAGTGACTAGAGAGGAGGTGCATGCAGCAGCATCCTCCTCCGGTCACAGCCAGCGCCTGACCCGCATGGTGGCTGACTACATGGGGTCCTACAGCGGGCTTGACAGCGATGCCCCTGTTGATTCCATGGAGTATTGGGTCAAGCGCCTGGAGATCTGGAGCGAGCTGGCGCAGTACGCCCTGGAAGTGCTGTCCTGTCCCCCTTCCAGCGTGCTGTCCGAGCGCTGCTTCAGTGCAGCTGGTGGCGTGGTCACCGAGAAACGCTCACGTCTGTCTCACAAGTCTGTGGACAGACTGACGTTTCTCAAGATGAACCAGGCGTGGGTGGAAGGTGAGTTCCTGGCCCCTGTTGTCGGCGAGAGGGGGACATGAACTGGCTGCCGGAAGAACCATCGTTAATGTGCCTTACCACCCTTTACCACCTCCTGGCTCCTGCTCACTAAGCCAGCCTGGTTCACTTTGACTATTACGTCGCCTGCAGCCACACATTTTACATCTACAGTGGGCTGCTGTGTACTGCCCTTCTGCTGTCTGTCTGTGTTTCCCACTGCCAAGGGTACACAGATTTACCTTTTGCTGCCACTCTGCCACCAGCTATTACGTCAAACAATAGCTGCCCCTGCTGCCTGTATTTACCTTTAAAAAAAAAAAAAAAAAAAAAAAAAAGTTTAATTTTTCTGAGGTGCCCGGGTTGAAAACTGTGTTGTCCCAGTTGTGTATTGGACACGATGTGGGCTGCACGACCGCTGTCTGGGACCTCCTGCTGTGTTTATTTACGCCCTGGTATCACCGCTAGGTACCAGGGCTATTATGTCACGCTGCCTGCCTGCTGCCACACTCACACTACTCCTCCATTCCTCCTGCTGCTGCTGCTGTCTGTCTGTGTTTCCCACTGCCAGGGTACACAGATTTACCTTCTGCTGCCACTCTGCCACCAGCTATTACGTCAAACAATAGCTATATCTGTGTAATTTGCTATAGAAACAAAACAAAAAAAAAACATTAAAAAAAAGGTTTAATTTTTCTGAGGTGCCCGGGTTGAAAACTATGTTGTCCCAGTTGTGTATTGGACACGATGTGGGCTGCACAACCGCTGTCTGGGACCTCCTGCTGTGTTTATTTATGCCCTGGTATCACCGCTAGGTACCAGGGCTATTATGTCACGCTGCCTGCCTCATTGACTGCCTGCTGCCACACACTCATCCTCCTCCTCCTGCTGCTGAATTTACCTCCTGCTGTCTGTGTGTTTCCACTGCCAGGGAGCACATACAATGGTGCTTCCACCATGCGCCACCAGCTATTTGTTACGCTCAAAAATAGCTGCATTTCTTTAAAAAAACGATAAAAATATATATACTTTTTATTAATACTTTGTGATATTATTTTTAGAGGTGTCCGGGTTGAAAACTGTGTTGTCCCAGTTGTGTATTGGACATGATGTGGGCTTCACGACCGCTGTCTGGAACCTCATGCTGTGTATTTACGGCCTGGTACCACCGCTAGGTACCACAGTCTATTATGTCTCGCTGCCTGCCTCATTGACTGCCTGCTGCCACACAATCATGCTCCTCCTCCTGCTGCTGCTGCTGAATTCACCTCCTGCTGTCTGTGTGTTTCCACTGCCAGGGAGCACATACAATGGCGCTTCCAACATGCGTGCGCCACCAGCTATTTATTACGCTCAAAAATAGCTGCATTTCTTAAAAAAAATAAAAAATAAAAGAGAAATGAGTGAAGAAGAAGAAGACGATATAGAAGAAGAAGAAGATATAGAAAAAGAAGAAGAAGAAGGAGAAGAAGAAGAAGGAGAAGAAGATATAGAAAAAGAAGAAGACGAAATAGAAAAATAATAATAAGAAGAAGATATAGAAAAAGAAGATATAGAAAAAGAAGATATAGAAAAAGAAGATATAGAAAAAGAAGATATAGAAAAAGAAGAAGAAGAAGAAGAAGAAGAAGAAGAAGAAGAAGAAGAAGAAGAAGATGAAGAAAAAGAAGAAGATGAAGAAGAAGAAGATGATGATGAAGAAGAAGAAGAAGAAGATGATGATGAAGAAGAAGAAGAAGAAGAAGAAGAAGAAGAAGATATAGAAGAAGAAGATATAGAAGAAGAAGATATGGAAGAAGAAGAAGAAGAAGAAGATATAGAAGATGAAGAACAAGAAGAAGAAGAAGTATATACACTGTACTGAACAGAATTTTGGACACAACTTCTCTTTCCACCTTTTTTTTTTTTTTTTTAAAGGAACATCCCCACATAATCACTTGCTGTTGTTACTTGGAAAAAAAGATGTTTCTTGCATCATTCACCCTCAAAACAAGTGTTGGAAGCTATTTAAGGCCAATTCGAATAGTCAGCTCGAATAATGAGCTCGAATACCGACTCGAATAGTGAGCTCGAAGTCCGAGGTCGAATCGAATAGTAAAAAATATTCGACTCGAATATTCGACCGAATGTGAATAATTTACTATTCGAATTCGACCAAACTCGAATAATAAAAAGGGGTATCCGAGCACCACTGCCAAGGACTTTATGATTCGTCCCACAAAAGGACATCTTTCCATTAAACTAGGTATTTTTTCTCCCTTTCTTTTATTTTTCATACTGCGCTATTAATTTCTCAATAATTGTTGATTTTAATGATTGTCTGTATATATTAATTATTTATATTGCCCGTGAATAAAGACTTTATCAAAGTCATTGACTGTTCCGCTACCCTGCTTCTCAGCCGCACAAAGTGAACCAGACTTCTGAAGAGACGCTACTGTTGTTACTAGCCAGACAGAATAGAGTGTGTTTAACCGTTTTTATTTGCAGGACTAGTCAGTCAGTCGGGTCCACTGGCCCATACCAGTGGTGGAGGCAGATACCCTGAAATAGTGTGTAAGTTGTAATTACCGTACCTCACAGGCTCCCTTCTGGTCGGGCTGCTGCCCAAATTTCTGTCGGTTCTGCGCAGAGATCGCGACCAAAGTTTGCATGGTCTGTGTGCTGAAACTGATTGGAAGGCAATTTGCGGTCAGACCACTAGGGCTCCTGTGACAGACTGCATGTGCTGATAAGGTGTTAAACAAGGTGAAAAGTTTTTGACAGTCCCGAGACTCCAGGAGGGCTGCTTTCTGACTTGTGTGAGAGACCAGCAGGGACAGGAGTCCTATTACAGGCTGGCAGCCTCTGTGTGATGTGGGACTGCAATACAGATAAGCTCCCTGCTCCATCTCAGGCTATTCTCTGTTTCTCTCCACTCCTCCTCTCTCTGGGCTAGTGCACGCCAAAATCACAATAGCAATTGCTAGCAATTTGTGAGTGCGATTTTGTGAAGCGATTTTCAGAGCGATTTCTGAATGAATCGCTCAAAAAAATGCTACATGCAGTGTACTTGTGATTTTGAAAAAAATCACAACGCTGCTGTGGGAACACCCTCATAGGGTAACATTAGCCAAGCGCTTTTCAAATCACTGTCGATTTGAAAAATGCTCAGAAGCCCTCTTGGTGTGCAGCAGCCCTCCCTCATTCACCTTTGTTTCCCTCTTCCCCTAGTGCTTTGTGTCTGTGTCTTCTTGTCATACAGGAAAGCTAAATAAAAGTGCAATCCTGGTGAGGCAAATTATTATTATTTAGTATTTATATAGCACCGCGATCTTCCGCAGATGCATATATCCCTGCATCATATGGGTATCGCTTGCGCTATGTGACACTATGTGGCAGATTCCACTGAATTGTCCAAACTAAGTCTATCTCCCGTTCCTCTCTCGGCGAGTTGTTCCAGCACTGTCCCCCGTTCAAATTTGCTGCTACCTAAAGCCCTCAGAAACACTTGTGTCCTTGAGTACTTCCAAAGATAGGCAGCTCCATAATACGCCAGCGCACTTTTGTGCATGGGCAGTATGAAGCCACCTGTCTTCGGAAGCACTTGGGGGACATAAGAGCTTCTGGACCTTTCAGGAATCCCCCCCCTTAAAAATGCTGTGTTTGCCCCTGGGGGGGTGCACAACTCACTTAGCAATCATTCCCCTATTGTGTTTGAAGCAGAGATAAATAAGAATAGGGGATACATGGGAGTGACTGCAATCCAAATAACTAGAGATGAAGGTGCTGGGGAGGGGGGGGGGGGGAGGGCGGATCCCTGGGGTGCCTCCTAGTCTAATAGCAATCAGTGTGTGACAGCTGGGGTGGGGGTGGGGGGTGGAGGTGCGCTCTTTGGTGTTTCAGCCTTAGGTGCTAGAGGACCTTGTCCTGGCTCTGAACCTGCCTGGTCATGTGTACACTGTTCTGGCAGTTGGAGGGTGTCACTGCCATTTTATGAGGGCTTTTGAAAATAAAATAAATCCTGAGAATCCCTCATGACAAGATGGACTAATCCAAAACCTGTTGGTAAGAGGTACAAAACTAATTGATTATAATACCTGCTGTAAATGACAGCTACACATGAAGTACAAATTGTACAGTGCATTTATTCTGGGACAAATGTACATCTTATAACTTAAAGTGGACCTGAACTTCCATAGGACACAAAGAAAACAGCAATAAATGCACCCTGTGTGTTTTTAGACTGAATAGCCGGTCTAATTCCCCCTCATCTTCATGTAATTACAATGTGTCAGTCCTCAGCAGACACAGCTCATTTGAAAATGCGGGATGTTAACCCTTTGTCTGCTTCCATGAAAGTAGGAAGTAGACAAACTGAAGATTTATTGCAGGAGTTCTGTAAATGTTTTTCTTGAAGCCCAGTTTTACACCTGGCCATTGCATTTCAGTGCGATGTTCTGCCCCATCACATTGCAAAAAAAGGTAATTCATATGACCCTGCGGAAAAGTGCACCGACAGGGTCATATGCATGGTGCCCCCCTCCGTAAGCTTTGCACCACCTGTCATTGCCACTTGCCCAGTGAACTGCCCTGCTGGACAGGAAGTACGTCACTGGGATTCCTGGGTTTACCTGTCATTCTGCACCACCACTGCCAACATATTTAAAATCCCTGTGTCACCTATTGACTTACATGACTTCCACCCCGGCTGCTTGGCCACGGAACTCAGATGGTAATGCGCTGCTGACTTTGTGGTGGCTTGGCAGTCGATCGGAAACTTCTGGCGCAATGCATAGTAAGTGTTCTAGACCCTATTGCTTTGCATAGTTGTTGCATTACCCTGCGGCAAAGCAAGTGTAAAAGAAGCCTCAAGGACAGGTTATTATGCTGTTGCTTATCTTTTAGAGCAAAGAGGAATTTCTGAATTCAGGTCCACTTTAAGCTAAAGACTACCTCCTGTGTATTTTCAAATACAAAGTAATGGTATATTTATAGTTACGGAATGTAATTCTTGCAATTGAATGGGTGAATGATTCACCCATTCACAGTGAAATGGCCATTATTGTTCAATCCTGCTTCCTGTCACAAACCTAAATCTATCTAAGTCTACTCATTGAAGTCCGGAGCCCTGTAGCTACGCTCACCTGTGATGCTGTGTGGCCTGCCCCTAGCTTGGGGGCAGCCAATCAGACAGCAGAACCTGAGCTGGAGGCAGGCTAAAGCAACACAAGTGTGAGTGGCCACAAATCTTCGGATTTCAGCAGAGAGACTTTGGGCAAACACTGCTATGGTGGGTTTGCCAAAGGGAGACGGGCTTTACACCAATGCTCATTTACCGGAGGTGATCAGGTAAGTTATTCACCCTTTCAAGCACAGAAGTTACATTATGTTACTATAAGGATATCATTCCCTACATTTAAAATAAACTGGAGTTACTTTTTGCTTTCTCTGTAAATAAATGTAAACAATGTAACAAAACTGTAAAAAGAAAATGAAGCTATGAAAACTGTAGCCAAAAAAGGGCTACTTATGCTATCTAAACTACTGTTACAAATGTATTCATTTAAAGAAAAAAGGCTGAGGACATAGGTCTAAAGAATGGTACAGGATGTTTTTTTTTTGTTTGTTTTTTGTGTAAGACTTCTTAAGTTGAGATATTGGCCTCAATTCACTAAGCTTGTCTCTTGTCTTTAATAACATTTCTAGAGTTATCACCATGGTGATAAGGCATGTAGTATTCAGGAAACATTTTATCTCAGGCAAAAGTTAACTCTTTAATCCTTAAAATAACTCCAGTATTCTAAAGTTAAAGACAGGCTGTTAATTAACTGCGTATGAAAATAACTACAGAGGAGGTAACTTAACTACAGAGGAGGTAGCTTAAGGAATGAAGAGATAAGATAACTCTCTCACTGTGTGGAGGTAAGTTTTCTCTTGCCTTATTATCTCCAGCATGATATTAGTGAATTGAGGCCATAGAATCCATACTTTGCAGCAACATTTGATGGTACTTAGTATGGGACTTACTCAGTGGACAGGGTTAGCTTCACTTCTTCTAAACTGGTAAGTGGTGCAAACTTCGGAAAGCTACATTTGTAAGTGTTTTAGGTGGTTTACTTTATAGCACATGCTCTTTAATTTGATTTGTTGCTATCACATATCTTATTTACATACCTAATACTTTATCCATGGAATGACTACATATCTGAAGGAATAAATTTCTCTATATTATTTTTTTAGAGTGTTGGTCATCTAACTTCACTGTCTATGGGGTAAGTTTTACGCGTACGTTAAAAAAGGGCACCGGGAAAAAAGGGCGCAGGGTTTTAAACGATAAGCATGAATAATGTTTTAAAAAAAATTGTGCTATATTTTGTTTAAAAATAATGTTTTATAAAGTTATAAATCATTAAATAATATGTGTGAAATCGGGAATTGTAAAAACGTTAATCTTCCCTGTTTAAAAAGTGAAATTTATAATAACGTTTTATAAAACATTAATAAGAATGTTACTAAAGCTATACCTAACCCTACTCTCACACAGAACTCTCCCTGTACCTATCCCTAACCCCTAGACCCCCCTGGTGGTGCCTAAACCTAAGACCCCCCTGGTGGTGCCTAAACCTAAGACCCCCCTGGTGGTGCCTAAACCTAAGACCCTCCTGGTGATGCCTAAACCTAAGACCTCCCTGTGATAAGCATTAATAACGTTGTAAAAAAATATTGTGCGGTTTTTCGTTTAAAAATAATGTTTTAAAAATATTGTACTGTTTTTCGTTTAAAAATAATGTTTAAAAAATTATAAATCATTAAATAAAGTGTAATCATGAGAAGCAGTTATAAAACATTAAAAGTCTCCGGGCGCTGCTTTTAAAACGTTATTTTTCTCCAGCGCCCTTTTTTCCTGTTGGGCGCCCATTAAACGATATTTATTATGGGAGTGAATGGTGGCGCCCTTTTTGTCCACCTGCCTCATGCGCCCAAATTTCTTGCTTCCAAGTTTTACAACCAGCTTTCGGATATCAGGTATTTTTTAACCCTTCCACTGCTGTGGTCCAGCTCACATTTTCAACATGGATATGTTACAAAAAATATTGTGCAGAAATATATGTGTTTGTTACACGTGGATTCAAATGTTGGCAGCTGGATGAGCTTGGACTTGGGGCAAAGGGGTGTGAATGTGGTCAGAAGATGAAAATGTTGGCGGCACATGGTTGGTGGAGAAGGAATTGCTATAGAACTCCGGGTATGATAATTCGTAGATGGATAATTCTTTTGATGTACAAATGTGAATGCTTGTAAAGAAAAATAAATTGAATGTCTGGCTCTGAATGTAAGTAAAAGATGGAGACATACATAGGCAATAACATGGTGAGAACTGTTTAATGTTCTGCTTGATTTGTTGTCATACAAGACATTTACAAATATTTAACCTAAATTAGGGCCAGTTCTATTAACAATGGGGCCCCAGGGCAAAATAAACCCAGGGGCCCCACAACAGACACCCGCCAGAGCAAAAGCAGCATTAGGGGTCCTTTGTTGTAGCCAAATTTCCCTCCTGTTGCTGACCCTCCCTCCCTATCACCCCCCCCTGATTTGAAAATGTTTTTTAAAATGTTTTTAAAAGATGTAAAGATACATTGCAAAACAAACATAATAATAGCAATGTGCACCACAGTTTCTGCTACAGAGATAATGCAGATCACACATACATACTCCGCAACCGCCCTGATTTCGTCGGGATGGTCCCGGTGCGGGAGGCTTGATCCCCCCTCCCGCTATAGCCTGCCTGAGTCCCGGGCTGAGCAATCAGGATGGAGAGCGGCAGGGTGATTGTTACGGAGAACAGAGAGAGCAGTCACCACGGGACTTGCTTCCTATGCAGAGTGATGACGTAATTTACAAAGCCCCGAGGTGGCTGCTCTGATCTGCACACATTCTGCTCACCTCGCTGGCTGCATCAACTTCTGACACTTGTAGCTACTTCCCTCGCTGTCCACTGCCCCGGCTGACACATTAGCAGCTGTGCCCTCTGACCTTCCCTCCCCCTCCTCATCTACACTCTCTGCACAATCACCGGAGGAGGGGAGGGACACTGCCTGGCTGCAGGGACCGTGCTTTGAGGTAAGGCATGGGAAGACGCTGGGCACACAGACAGGCTCAGCTCCATCCACTTTCCACACACACCATAAACAAATGGTGAAGACTTGAAGTAATATATACATATCTCCCAACTGTCCCTCTTTCCTCTTCATTTGTCCCTCTTTCAGGACTTTGTCCCTCTTACTATGTAAATATATATTTTTCTCTACTGAAAAATGTGTTTGATTGCCTCTAAACTTTATCCCCATCCTTTAAATTGATATATTACCAATTTTAAAGTGTTAATATGAAGAAAAATGAACCAGGATAGAAAGGACCAGTTTGGTTTGGATTATAAAACAACATATTTTTCTTACAAAATCTTTATGGTATGCGTGACTAGGGGTGTGACAGGGGCGTGATCAGGGGCATGGCTTAAGTGTCCCTCTTTCTCATCTCAAAATGTTGGGAGGTATGCACATACTAAGACGAGTGCATATAAAAAGTTGATTCATTCTATCAAACAATTGCTAAGGATGAGCGAACATAACTTCATGAGGAACAACACTGTACCTACACATTTTTGAGAAAGGGGTGGCAGCTGTGAGAGTTAATTTACCTGGATGTTCACTTCTTGCCCTGGTGCTCCCTGCAGCTCTTCATTCTCCGGATACTTCCTGTTTTACAGCAGAAATTCTAGCTTTGAAACAGGAATTATCAGGAGAATGGACTGCAGTGGAGAGCATTACAGCAAGAGGTAGACAGCCATGTAAATTAAGGCCTCTTTTCCACGGACTGTTGAGCTGTGTGCTCAGCAAGCAGTTACCAGGCAGCAGTGAGCAGTTACCAGGCAACAGTGAGCAGTTAACAGGCAAACAGCAACAAGTAGTTACTAGGCATCAGTGAGCAGTTGTGAGAGTTTGAGAGGCATTTCTCTGCCTATCAACAGTCCGTGGAAAAGAGGCCTAATTCTCACTGCAAATGTCACTTAGTAAAGGCAAAAAGTAGCCGTGTGGCACATCCCACATGCATATAGACAATCGTCAGTGATCGCTTCACAGGAAATAAACTGAATGTCCCACTATATGCAGATCTTAAATAAATGTCACTGGACGTGTGCTCCGCATACAAAACAAGAGAAGCCGTCAAATCAATGGTATTGTAACGGTCTTGTGTCGTAGCTCAGATGTCTGATTATGTGGTGATCTGCAGAATCACCAATAATGCAGACGCTATACCTGATTATGTGTGATCTGCAGAATCACCAATAATACCAGTATAGCAGACAAGGAGCTGAGTGTGTAGTGATTTGGTGCAACCATAACTTTAATAGTTAAATGAGACCTCACCAGAGGGGCTGGTGAGGTATATCAGTACACTGACCGTGCACTAAGGTACAAGCTCCAGCAAGCTGGAGAAACAATACTGAAAAGGCTTAATCTCCCAAGGAGCGGGTGATTCAGAATGTACTGCAGCCAAGTGAACACCCGAGGAGCAGGTGACTCAGACTGTACTGCAGCCTAGGAGAAATAATAATAATGCAATAACAGATCACCTAAGGAGCAGGCGATTAAGGCTGTACTGCAGCCTAGCAGATCCGCTTCACCAGTGGAGCTGGTAGAGCTCACACTTCACCAGTGGCGAGGGCCCACCGGTGAGTAGGATGGTCAGGCAGGCAAGGTACGGCAACAGAGAGGTAAGTATCGGTACAGAATCGTGAGGCAGGAGAGTAAACGGTAATCAGGCAGAGGTTCAGCAACAGGAAGGTACGCATCGATACAGAATCATGAGACAAGAGAGTAATCGGTGATCAGGCAGAGGTTTGGCAACTATGAGGCAGATAAGCAAAAGTACAGGATCAGAAAACAGGATCAGAGTCAGAGTAAAAGCTAAGAGTCATACACAGGAGAGCAATATAATAAGCAATATCCTAGTCTAGGTGTGAAGTCCTTGGCATCAACACCTCGGAACTAGTCTAACAAATAAACAGTAACAAAGTAGCAATATCCTAGACTAGGGGCCTGATTCACAAAGCGGTGCGAACAGTTAGCACGCTGGTGAAAAGCCCTTTATCATGCCTAAACTCAGTTTAGGCATGATAAGTTTAGGTGGGATAAGTTTAGGTGTGATAAGTTTAGGCATGTTAAGTTTAGGTGTGATAAGTTTAGGCATGATAAGTTTAAGCACCAACTGAGTTAGCACCGCAGTGCACAGCTGATCAAAAGTTTTGGGCTAGCAAAGTCTGGTGCACTTCGCATAGAGTTTAATGGCGCTGCTTTGCGTGCGGGACTTTGTGTGCGATCTAAACTTATCTAAACTTAGCATGCCTAAACTTATCACTCCTAAACTTATCACACCTAAACTTATCACGCCTAAACTGGCTTTTCACCAGTGTGGTGCAATGGTTATCACGCCTAAAGTCTCTAACTGGGTTAGTGAAAAAATAGCATGGAGAAAATCCGGCACTATAGTGTTTAATGTGGCAAAAAATGTATAAACATGACACAAATCATGCAGTAGGTAGTAAGCATGTACAAGATATGACGACCATGCAAAGTAGCAATCAAAAAGTCATACCAAAGTGTCTCTAATGGTGCCTGGGTGTAGATGGAGGATGGCGGTGGTGGGTGCCAGAGGGTGCACGGCCCGACGACCGTTTCGCGTGGCTTACGCCAAGCTTTTTCCGAGGTGAAAGTGCAGTGGTTGCACTTTCACCTCGGAAAAAGCTTGGCGTAAGCCACGCGAAATGGTCGTCGGGCCGTGCACCCTCTGGCACCCACCACCGCCATCCTCCATCTACACCCAGGCACCATTAGAGACACTTTGGTATGACTTTTTGATTGCTACTTTGCATGGTCGTCATATCTTGTACATGCTTACTACCTACTGCATGATTTGTGTCATGTTCATAAATTTTGTGCCACATTAAACACTATAGTGCCGGATTTTCTCCATGCTATTTTTTCACGAATATGCTGTTCTGTTTCAATCCTGAGCACATAGTTGTTTGGGTGTCAACCAAGATCTTGCTCCGAGTGCCCGCCAACCCTCCCACATCTTTTCTAACTGGGTTAGCACCGCTTTGTGAATCGAGCCCAAGGTGTGAATTCCTTAGCATCAACACTTGGGATCTAGTCTAAGGTCTGAGCGCTAACACGCAAGTATTCACGACAACACGCAAGTATTCACGACAACAGACAGCGTGTGAATGAAGGAGGCTTAAGAAGCAGAGGAGACCCTACTGGCACGCACCCCTCCATCAGCCAATCCTGGGCGCCGTGGGACTCCTCTGACGTCAGCCGACCAGCAGGTCAGCTGACGGGCTTCCTTCCCGCATAAAGGTCCCGTCTGTGCGCGCGCCCGCACGAGACGGCGACCCCCTGCACAATTGAACGTTCCGTCCTCGGCATCCTAGACGCCGGACGGACGGATGGCCACATGGAGGCAGCTGCGGCGGCGGTGCTGTTCGCCGCAGCTGCCTCGTATATTACAGTACCCCCCCCTAGGCGTGGACTCCGAACACGCACCACCCGGCCTATCTGGATGTAACTTATGGAACTCCATCCTGAGTTCTTCTGCATGCATGCGAGAGAGTGGTACCCAGGATCTCTCTTCAGGACCATACCCTCACCAATGGACCAGATACTATAAAGATTTACGTACTCGCCGAGAATCCAAAATCTTTTCTACTTCGTATTCCGGTTCACCATTAACCACCACGGGGGTGAGGAGTGGCATCCACATACACGGCAGGTTTCAAAAGAGAAACGTGGAACGTCCTACCATCCCTGAAACTGGGGGGAAGCGACACCACGTAGGTAACATTATTTACTTTTTTAGAAATAGGATAGGGCCCTATGAATTTGGGACCCAATTTGACAGAGGGCTGCCTTAGGGACAAGTGTCGAGTGGAAATCCACACCAAATCTCCCGGTGCGAACTTCCATTCCACTGAACGTCTCTTATCAGCTTGCCTTTTCTGGACTAAAAAAGCTTTTCTTAAATTTTCTTCCACCTTTTTCCAGATGTTTCCTATAGTCTCTGACCAGTGTTCCAGGGCTGGAAATGGAGATGCCACCACTGGCAGAGGTGAAAACTTGGGTGACCTCCCCGTAACAATCTGAAATGGTGAGAACCCTGATGATGTAGACCTCAAGTTATTATGGGCGAACTCGGCATAGGGTAAGAACTTAACCCAATCGGTCTGGGCATCAGCCACATAACATCTGAGGAACTGCTCAAGGGCCTGGTTCACCCTCTCGGTCTGACCGTTGGTCTGTGGGTGGTAGCCGGAGGAAAACGATAACTTCATTCCCATTTGATGACAAAATGCTTTCCAGAATCGAGAAGTGAACTGGACTCCCCTATCTGACACCACATCCTGGGGAATCCCATGCAGCCTGAAGATGTGGTGAACGAACAGCTCTGCCAATTCCTGTGCAGAGGGGAGTCCGTTCAAGGGGATGAAGTGTGCCATCTTACTAAATCTGTCGACTACCACCTAAATGACCGTTTTACCCTCAGAGGGAGGTAGTTCGCCCACAAAATCCATGGACACATGGGTCCAAGGTTCCTCGGGCACTGGCAGAGGCTGTAATGTGCCGGCAGGCGCTCGTCTAGAAGCCTTGCTCCTGGCACAAACGGCACAGCTTCCCATGAACTCTTTGCAATCAGAAGTGATTGAGGGCCACCAAACACTCCGACCTAATAATTCTTGAGTGCGAGCCACTCCCGGGTGACCAGCATTTTTATGGGCATGAAATGCCTCCAAGACCTTAAATCTTAACTGGAGAGGAACAAAAAGAACCCCCTCTGGTTTGCCTTCAGGAATTTCCTGTTGAAAAGGGCCCTGCTCTGATGCCCAATCCAACTCAACCTGTTCCCCAGAGGGTTCGATATGCTGCTCAATGGTCTCAACTACTTGGGCTTCATCAGCTGCAAGAGGGATCTGTTTTAGACAGTGGTCGTGACAGTATGGAGACCAGCTTATTAGCTGTCGCGTACTCCAATCGATGTCCGGGGAGTGCTTCTTTAACCAGGCATGCCCAGAATGACCGTGGATGTGGACATTTCTAACACTAGAAACTGCATCTGGCAGAACAATACAGGCGTCTGAGTGATGGGGAGCGGCAATGGAGAGTCGTCCACAGCAGTAATCTTAATTTGCTCCCCCACAGGAATCAAAGGAAATCTAAATTGATTAGCAAATCTTGCAGACATGACATTTACAGCAGACCCAGAATCTAAAAATGCCTGAGTAGTGTGAACCTGACCCTCCCAGGTGATAGTACAAGGAAGCAAGACACGTTTATTACTTAGAGGTATATCAAGATCGCCTAGGGTAGTACCTCCAGCTACTCCTAGGCGATAGAGTTTTCCGCCTTCCTAGGGCAAGCCGAAACCATATGCCCCTTGTCGGCGCAATATAAGCATAACTTCTCTGCTCGCCTTCTGTTCTTCTCTACCTCTGAGAGCTTGGCCTTTCCAATTTGCATTGGCTCGGCAGCTGGTGGAGAGGGAGGCGTAGGAGCCGAGAAACTACAGGAGGAAAAACTTCTTGAGGGCTTAGCCCAAGTTTGCTTTTGATAGCGAACTCGCCTATCAATTTTGATGGCCAAGGAAATGGCCTCATCCAGAGTCTTGGGTTCTGGATGACCCAACATAAGATTAGCCACGGCGTCGGATAATCCTGTAAAAAAAAAACAGTCCAAGAGCGCGTACTGCCCCCACCTGGCTGATACTGCCCATCTTCTAAACTCGGCAGCATAAACCTCAACTGACCCTTGACCCTGCCTGAGGGTCTTTAACTTCCTTTCAGAAGTCACTGCCAAATCAGGATCATCGTAAATTATGGCCATGGCCTTAAAGAACTCCTCCACTGAGGTCAAGGCCTCATGCCCCATAGGGAGACTATATGCCCAGGACTGAGAATCTCCAGACAACAAAGTTTTAATAAAAGTGACCCTCTGACCCTCTGTACCTGAAGAAATGGGTCGTAATTCAAAATAGGATAAGCATCTATTCTTAAAATTACTAAAATCTGAGCGATGCCCCGAGAATTTTTCAGGTGGGGGCACCCTCGGCTCGATCACAGAAGGAGGTGACACTCGAGTGTTAGGGTCCAGTAAACGGTTGACAGACCCAGCTAGTTGTTCAATCTGAGTCTGTTGTGCGTTAACCGTTTCAACGGTGGTGGTTAACACATAAACATTTGCCTCACCACTGAACAAAATCTTCTGTGTAAACTGAGGGTCCTGTTCCAATTTTTGCTTTGCCCATTCTGCAAATTCAGTGCGCCGATCTGGGTCATCCTCGTTGAGATGCTGCAGTAGATGGAGTTTGTAAGGGTGCCATTTGTGAGTAGCTAATATCCGCCGAAGGGATGTTCGACTAATGCCACTCTCCAGTGACATGCAGCGACTTCTACGCTGTGGGCTCTTGCTGAATGAAGCTAGGACAGCCTTTGATGTTTCTTCATTAGTGACAGATTTAATGCGTCCACATTTTGGCAAATCCAACACTGAACCAGTTTCACGAAACTTAGCAAGCAGTTTGCTAACTGTAGCATGGGAGATGGGTGGTCTCGTAGGGTGTCTTGCATTGAAATCTGCTGCAATGACCCGGTTACTGCATTCACCAGACATCAAAACAATTTCTATCCGCTCCTCACGTGTTAATCTCGGCGACATGTCAATGGCTGTAAACAAAGAGAAACTTGTAAATAACTCATGAAAGAATAAAGTTGCATTAAAACCAAGCACACCATTGTTTTTCTTGTGAAATTCCCAATAAATTTGATGTGTCACATGACCCTCTTATTGAAAAAACTAAAGTTGGATTCAAAGTGGGCGACTTCGAATTGGCCACCATGGTCACCACCTATCTTGAAAAGTTTCCCCCCTCACATATACTAATGTGCCACAAACAGGAAGTTAATACCACCAACCATTCCCATTTTATAAAGGTGTATCCATATAAATAGCCCACCCTGTACTTAACTTATCTGGCAAATTTTGTGTTTATATCATGTAAGGGGACTTTGCTATTAACCTCTAAAGTCAGTGGGTTTTGGCGGGTTTTTAGCCACTTGAGGACTGTGGGCTTTACCCCCCCCCCCTTAAAGAGAACCTGGACTGAGTAAAAATATTTAAAATAAGCACATGAGGCAACGTCAAATGAACATTGCATAGTTACCTTGCCATCAGTTCCTCTCAGAAGCTCACCATTTTCTTCTGACAATAATCCATTCCAGTTCTGACAATATTTTGTCAGATCTGAAATATATCAGTTGCTGTCAGTAAAATATCAGTTGCTGTCAGTTATAGCTGAGAGGAACACTGATGTACCAGGTAATGTCCATGTTTCCCTATGGCTGTGTTACAGTTTAACTGTGTGCTGACCAGAAAGCTGTTATGGGTAATGGCCATTTTCAAAATAGAGGATGGAAAATTCCCTTGATCACAATGAACAAATAGGACGCAGGACAGGAGAAAGGCACTGAGGAGTAGACTAAATGGAAGGTAAGTATGACTTGTGTATGCTTATTTTGACTTTTCATTTTCAGTTCAGGTTTTCTTTAAGGACCAGGCACTTTTTTCCATTCAGACCACTGCAGCTTTCACGGTTTATTGCTCGCTCATACAACCTACCACCTAAACGAATTTTACGTCCTTTTCTTCTCACTAATAAAGCTTTCTTTTGGTGCTATTTGATTGCTGCTGCGTTTTTTACTTTTTATTATATTCATCAAAAAAGACATGAATTTTGTCCAAAAAATTATTTTTTTAACTTTCTGTGCTGACATTTTTCAAATAAAGTAAAATTTCTGTATACATGCAGCACGAAAAATGTGGACAAACATGTTTTTAATAAAAAAAACCCATTCAGCCTATATTGATTGGTTTGTGTAAAAGTTATAGCGTTTATAAACTATGGTGCAAAAAATGATTTTTCCCATTTTGAAGCATCTATGACTTTTCTGACCACCTGTCATGTTTCATGAGGGGCTAGAATTCCAGGATAGTATAAAAACCCCCAAATGACCCCATTTTGGAAAGAAGACATCACAAAGTATTCAATGAGAGGCATGGTGAGTTCATAGAAGATTTTATTTTTTGTCACAAGTTAGCGGAAAATGACACTTTGTGACAAAAAAGAATAAAAAAGTTTCCATTTCTGCTAACTTGCGACAAAAAAAAAATGAAATCTGCCACGGACTCACTATGCTCCTCTCTGAATACCTTGAAGTGTCTACTTTCCAAAATGGGGTAATTTGTGGGGTGTGTTTACTGTCCTGGCATTTTGAGGGGTGCCTAATTGTAAGCACCCCTGTAAAGCCTAAAGGTGCTCATTGGACTTTGGGCCCCTTAGCGCAGTTAGGCTGCAAAAAAGTGCCACACATGTGGTATTTCCGTACACAGGAGAAGTAGTATAATGTGTTTTAGGGTGTATTTTTACACATACCCATGCTGGGTGGGAGACATATCTCTGTAAATGACAATTGTTTGATTTTTTTTTTTACACACAATTGTCCATTTACAGAGATATTTCTCCCACTCAGCATGGGTATGTGTAAAAATACACCCCAAAACACATTATACTACTTCTCCTGAGTACGGCCAAACCACATGTGTGGCACTTTTTTGCACCCTAACTGCGCTAAGGGGCCCAAAGTCCAATGAGTACCTTTAGGATTTCACAGGTCATTTTTGTTTCAAGACTACTCCTCACGGTTTTTGGCCCCTAAAATGCCAGGGCAGTATAGGAACCCCACTAATGACCCCATTTTAGAAAGAAGACACCCCAAGGTATTCTGTTAGGAGTATGGTGAGTTCATAGAAGATTTTATTTTTTGTCACAAGTTAGCGGAAATTGATTTTAATTGTTTTTTTTTCACAACGTGTCATTTTCCGCTAACTTGTGACAAAAAATAAAATCTTCTATGAACTCACCATACTCCTAACGAAATACCTTTGGGTGTCTTCTTTCTAGAATGGGGTCATTTGTAGGGTTCCTATACTGCCCTGGCATTTTAGGGGCCCTAAACGTGAGGAGTAGTCTTGAAACCAAATGTCGCAAAAGGACCTGTGAAATCCTAAAGGTACGCATTGGACTTTGGGCCCCTTGGCGCACTTAGGGTGTAAAAAAGTGCCACTCATGTGGTACCGCCGTATTCAAGAGAAGTAGTATAATGTGTTTTGGGGTGTATTTTTACACATACCCATGCTGGGTGGGAGAAATAGCTCTGTAAATGACAATTGTTTGATGTTTTTACACACAATTGTCCATTTACAGATAGATTTCTCCCACTCAGCATGGGTATGTGTAAAAATACACCTCAAAACACATTATACTACTTCTCCTGAGTACAGCGATACCACATGTGTGGCACTTTTTTGCACCCTAACTGCGCTAAGGGGCCCAAAGTCCAATGAGTACCTTTAGGATTTCACAGGTCATTTTTGTTTCAAGACTACTCCTCACGGTTTTGGGCCCCTAAAATGCCAGGGCAGTATAGGAACCCCACTAATGACCCCATTTTGGAAAGAAGACACCCCAAGATATTCCGTTAGGAGTATGGTGAGTTCATAGAAGATTTTATTTTTTGTCACAAGTTAGTGGAAATTGATTTTAATTGTTTTTTTTTTCACAAAGTGTCATTTTCCGCTAACTTGTGACAAAAAATAAAATCTTCTTACTTCCCCTGAGTACGGCGGTACCACATGTGTGACACTTTTTTGCAGCCTAGGTGCGCTAAGGGCCCCAACGTCCTATTCACAGGTCATTTTGAGGCATTTGTTTTCTAGACTACTCCTCACGGTTTAGGACCCCTAAAATGCCAGGGCAGTATAGGAACCCCACAAGTGACCCCATTTTAGAAAGAAGACACCCCAAGGTATTCCGTTAGGTGTATGGCAAGTTCATAGAAGATTTTTTGTCACAAGTTAGTGAAAAATGACACTTTGTGAAAAAAAAAACAATTAAAATCAATTACCGCTAATTTTTGAAAAAAAGTAAAATCTTCTATGAACTCATCATACACCTAACAGAATGCCTTGGGGTGTCTTTTTTCTAAAATGGGGTCACTTGTGGGATTCCTATACCGCCCTGGCATTTTACGGGCCCAAAACCATGAGTAGTCTGGAAACCAAATGTCTCAAAATGACTGTTCAGGGGTAAAAGCATCTGCAAATTTTGATGACAGGTGGACTATGAGGGGGCGAATTTTGTGGAACCAGTCATAAGCAGGATGACCTTTTAGATGACAGGTTGTATTGGGCCTGATCTGATGGATAGGAGTGCTAGGGGGGTGAAAGGAGGTGATTGATGGGTGTCTCAGGGGGTGGTTAGAGGGGAAAATAGATGCAATCAATGCACTGGGGAGGTGATTGGAAGGGGGTCTGAGGGAGATCTGAGGGTTTGGCCAAGTGATCAGGAGCCCACACGGGGCAAATTAGGGCCTGATCTGATGGGTAGGTGTGCTAGGGGGTGACAGGAGGTGATTGATGGGTGTCGCAAGGTGTGATTAGAGAGGGGAATAGATGCAAGCAATGCACTGGTGAGGTGATCAGGGCTGGGATCTGAGGGCGTTCTGAGAGTGTGGGCGGGTGATTGAGTGCCCTAGGGGCAGATAGGGGTCTAATCTGATGGGTAGCAGTGACAGGGGGTGATTGACGGGTAATTAGTGGGTGTTTAGGGTAGAGAACAGATGTAAACAATGCACTTGGGAGGTGATCTGACGTAAGATCTGCGGGCAATCTATTGGTGTGGGTGGGTGATCAGATTGCCCGCAAGGGGCAGGTTAGGGGCTGATTGATGGGTGGCAGTGACAGGGGGTGATTGATGGGTGGCAGTGACAGGGGGTGATTGATGGCTGATTGACAGGTGATCAGTGGGTTATTACAGGGAAGAACAGATGTAAATATTGCACTGGCGAATTGATAAGGGGGGGTCTGAGGGCAATCTGAGCGTGTAGGCGGGTGATTGGGTGCCTGCAAGGGGCAGATTAGGGTCTGATCTGATGGGTAACAGTGACAGGTGGTGATAGGGGGTGATTGATGGGTGATTGATGGGTAATTAGTGGGTGTTTAGGGTAGAGAACAGATGTAAACACTGCACTTGGGAGGTGATCTGACGTCGGATCTGCGGGCGATCTATTGGTGTGGGTGGGTGATCAGATTGCCCGCAAGGGGCAGGTAAGGGGCTGATTGATGGGTGGCAGTGACAGGGGGTGATTGATGGGTGATTGACAGGTGATTGACAGGTAATTGACAGGTGATCAGGGGGATAGATGCATACAGTACGTAGGGGGGGTCTGGGGAGAATCTGAGGGGTGGGGGGTGATCAGGAGGGAGCAGGGGGCAGTTTAGGGCATAAAAAAATAGTGTTTACAGATAGTGACAGGGAGTGATTGATGGGTGATTAGGGGGTGATTGGGTGCAAACAGTGGTCTGGAGGGTGGGCAGGGGGGGGTCTGAGGGGTGCTGTGGGCGATCAGGGGGCAGAGGGGGGGAAATCAGTGTGCTTGGGTGCAGACTAGGGTGGCTGCAGCCTGCCCTGGTGGTCCCTCGGACACTGGATCCACCAGGGAAGGAGGCAGCCTATATAATACACTTTGTATACATTACAAAGTGTAGTATACATTTTGTATGCGGCGATCCGGGTGCTAGTAACCCGCCGGCGCTTCCGAACGGCCGGCGGGTTACAGCGCGAGGTGGGCGGAGCCAGTCCCCGGCGGAGGATCGCGTCATGAATGACGCGATCTCTCCGCCCATGCCCATACAAGGACCGCCGCCAATTGTATATGCAGAGGTCCTTGCGGGATCCACTTCCCAGCCGCCATTTGTACATGCAGCGGTCGGGAAGTGGTTAATCTCGAAAACTTTTTTCATTTGAAACTTTATGGGAACTTTGCTATTAACGTTAAAGTCAAATTCGTGAACACGGCCGTGATCACGGACTCTACATACAATCATGGCTAAAATCTGAGGCGAATTCGGAGCTCTGATTCAAATGCAGATCACGATCACGGTATATTCGGATTTCGATTCTGCCATGGCCGGATTTACTCGAATTCGTGATCTGGGGGTATCCGAGCATCTCTAAATACAGGTAATAAGCAATAAGGTTAAGGTACACAACACAATACAGGTCCCAATAATACAAGTTCACATTACTCCGGGCACGAGCACTGTAATAACCGCGCAGGAGATTTACGCACAGCTGGTGCCACCATAGACCGTAATAGGAATTACGGCTATAGCGGCGCAGAGTGAGTAACTTTGGTGTCGTCAGAACTTCAGACGGTGCTGTACTTACTTTTAAAACACTAATTCAGGCACCAGCAATAGTTGGCAGCCAAATTACAAAATTTCCTTCCATCTACATATACCTAGAAGGAGAACTGTAGCAGGGTACGCCATATATTGGCTGTAGTCTGCGTCCAAGTCTTCCAGCGGCAATTTCATAGGTATGCTTCGGGGCATAGTGCACAATCAATTATGATACACAAGGTGTAAGGGCCCTGCCAATGGTAGATGGTAAAACGATGGTTCTCTTTTCATTTTTTGTCTATTACATTGTATTCAACTGTTTTTGTTTCAGCCTGGTGATACATTTATTGATGGCTGCTTCACGTGCTTGTGCTCTGCAGAGGGAATTATAACTTGTGTGCCATTGCCTTGTCCATATGTAGTGCCAGCTACATGCACTGAAGAAGGCTACATGCCAGTTATTGTGCAGCCTGAGGGTACTTGCTGTCCTATATCAAAATGTGGTAAGTAGTACACTGGGATACTAAAATGATGAAGTTGCACACACCTACAACAACTGATTTTAATTGAGGAAAGCAATTTTTTTGAAGGTCCTCATTTATTAATGTCATGGAATATCCAAATAAAAAAACTTCAACTAGACTAAAAGTATTTAAAGGAATTTTACATCAGTCAACAGACTCCAAAATGTCTAGGCAACTATGGCCCTTATTTAATTCCATTTTTCTCCTAAGTTTTCTCCTTGGAGATAATTTTTCATCTTCTGTTTAAAGTAACTTTTCAGGACTCTACAAATTAAAAAGTCCTAAAAGGTAAGTGAAAAAAGTGAAGCAGGTAATTTTGGCATATACGCTCTGAAAAAAGGGTGCCTCATTACTTACAATGTAAATAGCGGAAAAGGTGCCCGTTATGTTATGAATTATCTGCAATGCATTTCTATTCCCACAATGCAATTTTTACCTCTGTGAAAACAAACACTTTTCCACAAGCACACTGGACAGTACTCTAATGGAAACTTGAACATAACAGCAAGCCCACACAACTCTATTGCTTATGGGGACTGGTCTATTGCGGAATTGGACAGGACTCCTATAGAAACAAAACTTTTCCACCAGCCCACACAACACTATTTCTAATGGGGGTCAGGTTAATAGCGGCATTGGACAGGACTCTTATGGATACGTGGGCGCTGAAGATAACAGCAAGTCAACACAACTCTAGTCTCCAACACCCTTGTTTCCATAAGAGTCTTGTTCAATGTTGCTATATACCTATCCCCATTAGCAATTGAGCTCAGAAGGCTTGCCTTTATGTCCAACACCCATGTTTCTATTATTTCTGTCCAATGCCACAATAGACCTGTCCCCCATTTGTAACAGAGTTCACTGAGCTTGCTGTTACATGCAATGCCCAAGTTTCCATAAGAGTGCTATTTGATGCCACAATTCACCTTCCTCTTAGCAATAGAGTTAAGTGGGCTTGTCACTATTCTCTCTAGCCATGACTAAACATTAAAGGTTATAAAATGGTTCAAAAGAGATGGAGGGCGCTCAAATTGGGTTACGTTTTTGTACTTTTCACCCACTGCAAACCAATAGATCTGGGGTCCCACTCCCTCAAACACAGAGATTAAAACAAGTAAAGGCAAAAATGTTGCGCTGGGCTCCAGTCACTGAGCAAATCCCTAAGCAGGTGTCCTGATATATAAATATGTCAAAACTTCACACTTCAACTTGTGCCTGTTAATGCAAAAATAAAAATTTTTCCAAGTTCCACAGGCAAACCTGTTGTATGTAAATAGTGCAATAACATGCAATTGCTGCTCATCCGGATTCCGGATATCCAGGTAACCCAGATAGCCGACCTTTTTTTCAGCTATCCGACCAGATTCGGATTCTGGATACCTGGGCCTAAATCCAGATAGCTTTCTGCAGATAGTTGGCAGGGCAATGCGGATATCCACTGATACCGCGGATATCCAGCAGATATCTGACCATTGAGATACTGTATGATGTCCAGGACATCCTGGAGCTAATCAGAGGGCTCCCAGCCTAAGCCCTTGCACCCAATCACAGAAAGGAACCCTGGCCAGCCCCCCCTGTATAATGAGGGCTGCCATGATAAAACATATCATCCCTTGCTTGTGAATGCTCACTGAGAGACATGGTCCAGTGCTGCTGGCCTACAAAGGGCTACACAGTGATAAACCTAAGCTGTTCAGTGATTAACCCCTTCACTATCACTACACTATTGTTAAATCGTTAATTAGCTTGATGTCATTGTGTGACAGACAATCAGAGTGTGTGCTCCAGTGCTGTTGGCCTAGCAAGGGCTGTACACACAGTGATAAGCTGTTCAGTGATTAACCCCTTCACTATCACTACACTATTCTTAATTAGCTTGATTGATGTCATAGTGTGACAGTCAGAGTGTGTGCTCCAGTGCTGCTACAGCTGCTATGTGTCTGTGTGTGTGCTGTGCACACACCAGGCCAGGTGCTGCCTGCCACGTGCAAACACGTGCAAAGTGCCACGTGCAAACATGTGCAAAGTGCCATATGCAAAGTGCCACGTGCAAACACGTGCAAAGTGCAAAGTGCCACGTGCAAAGTGCCACGTGCAAACACGTGCAAAGTGCCGCTTGCAAAGTGCCACGTGCAAACACGTGCAAAGTGCCACGTGCAAAGTGCAAATACATGCAAAGTGCAAACACATGCAAAGTGCCACGTGCAAACACGTGCAAAGTGCAAAGTGCCACGTGCAAAGAGCCACGTGCAAAGTGCCACGTGCACACACGTGCAAAGTGCCACTTGCAAGGTGCCACGTGCAAAAAGCCACGTGCAAAGTGCCACGTGCAAAGCGCAAACACGTGCAAAGTGCAAACACGTGCAAAGTGCAAACACGTGCAACGTGCACACATGTGCAAAGTGCCATGTGCATACACGTGCAAAGTGCAAAGTTCCACGTGCAAACTGTAACGATCGGTGTCAGCACACAGAGAGAATCTGATTATTGGTGATCTGCAGTATCACCAAGAATACAGATATATACCCGATTATTGATGATCTGCAGAATCACCGATAATCCAAGTATAGCTAACCTCTGGACCCCTATGTAATGTGAGTGTTTTGGTGCAACAGTAATGACTTTGAGTGAGACCACCCGAGGAGCAGGTGGTCTTTGGCAGTATGGGCAATACTGCTTTAGAGAAGAGCAAGAACCTTCCAGCAGCCTGAGACCTCCAAAGGGGTGGAGTCCCAGGCTGAAGGTAGGAAGGACCTATGAGTGAGTGACACCTGAAAGGTGGATGTCACTAGCAGGTCTGGAGACTATCTCTTAAAGGAGAGAGATAGCTCTCGAGGTCGGGCAAGCCAGGTCGGCAACACACGGACAGATAAGGTACAGAGACAGTAGGCTGATTCGGTATCCAAGGCAGGCAGGGTTGGCAACAGAAAATCAGATAGGCGTAGGTACCAAATCAGAGAGCAGAGGGATAGTCAAGAAAGCAGTTGGTCATAACAGATATCAAACAATGCCTAGTCTTGGGCGTGAGGTCCGTGGTCTCTACACCCTGGAAATAGTCTGGAGTATAATAAGATGGTACACAGTATCCCTAGTCTTGGGTGTAAGGTCCGTGGTCTCTACATCCTGGAACTAGTCTGAAGTATAGCAGAATGATAACACAAGTCCCTAAGCTTGGGTGTGAGGTCCGTAGTCTCGACACCCTGGAACTAGTCTGAATAATAACACAATGATAACACAAGTTCCCTAATCTTGGGTGTGAGGTCCGTGGTCTCGACACCCTGGAACTAGTCTGAATAATAACACAATGAAAACACAAGTTCCCTAATCTTGGGTGTGAGGTCCGTGGTCTCTACACCCTGGAACTATTCTGAAGTATAACACAATGATAAACAGAAGTAATCTGGCTCAGTGTGAATTCCCAGGTCCTCCTGGTTCAAACACACTGTGGGATCTGACTAAGGTCTGAGTGCTTCCACGTAAGTGGTCGCAATGGCAGACAACCTGAAACTGGCCAGCTGTAACTATATATAGGGCAGCGCTCTCCGGCACCACCCATCAGCGATCAACCAATAGCCACTTGCCTTGAGGTCAGCTGACCGACCTGGTCAGCTGATCCCTCCTTGTTTGTCATAAAGGTTCTGCCTCTCAGCGCACGCGCGCGTATTCCTCAATCTGTGTGAACTAACAGACCCAGCCACACCAGACGCACGCTGCCACGGACAAACCGACGCGCTGGATGCGGAATCAGCCGCCTTGCCACCAGTAGACGCGGCGGCTTTTCCGCGTTCTCTCACACAAACATGTGCAAAGTGCCAGGTGCAAAGTGCAAAGTGACACGTGGCACTTTGCACGTGGCACTTTGCACCTGACACTTTGCACGTGGCACTTTGCACGTGTTTGCACATAGCACTTTGCTCTTTGCACGTGTTTGCACTTTGCACGTGTTTGCACTTTGCACGTGGCACTTTGCACGTGTTTGCACATGGCACTTTACACTTTGCACGTGGCACTTTGCACTTTGCACATGTTTGCACGTGGCACTTTGCACGTGGCACTTTGCACTTTGCACTTTGGACCTTGGACACAATGTGGGCTGCACGGTCGCTGTCTGGAACCTAGGCCTGATGTTAATTGACAGTCATTTTTTTTTGGGGGGGGGGGGATTTTAAGTCCCCACATCATCAATTAGTGTTCCCTTTAAAAATAAAGATGCTACATGCCTCATTGACCCTAAAAAATGTTTTTAAAGCAATTTAAAGGGCACTTCCGGGGTTTCTATCCAGATATCCGAATTTGCCCGGATAGCCCTGATAGTGGGGTTGGATATCCGATCCGGGTCAGATACCAAAATGCCCAAATCCGGATATCTGAACTGGATCCGGATATCTGGGTATATGGGTCAACCCGTATTTTGAAAAGGAGTATCCGAGCACCCCTGATTATTGCAAATATTCTGTGAAGAAATGTACCAAGGATCCCCAATGGGTAATATGTATATATATATATATATATATATATATATATATATATATATATATATATATATATATATATATATATATACACATATATATATATATATATATATATATATATATACACACACATATATATATATATATACACACACACACACACACACATATATATATATATATATATATATATATATATATATATATATATATATATACATATATATATACACATATATATACATACATATATATATATATATATACATACATATATATATATATATATATATATATATATATATATATATATATATATATATATATGATTTTATTCAGTCAGAGTTGATGAAACTAATTTCATAAACATAGGTCTCAATCAATGGTTGTTGTAACTAGTACCTTATCACAATTAATGCAGCCAAAATTGCATAGTTACATAGTTATTTTGGTTGAAAAAAGACATACGTCCATCGAGTTCAACCAGTATAAAGTACAACACCAGCCTGCTCCCTCACATATCCCTGTTGATCCAGAGGAAAGCGAAAAAACCCTTACAAGGCATGGTCCAATTAGCCCCTAAAGGGAAAAAATCCTTCCCGACTCCAGATGGCAATCAGATAAATCCCTGGATCAACATCATTAGGCATTACCTAGTAATTGTAGCCATGGATGTCTTTCAACGCAAGGAAAGCATCTAAGCCCCCTTTAAATGCAGGTATAGAGTTTGCCATAACGACTTCCTGTGGCAATGCATTCCACATCTTAATCACTCTAACTGTAAAGAACCCTTTCCTAAATAAATGGCTAAAACGTTTTTCCTCCATGCGCAGATCATGTCCTCTAGTCCTTTGAGAAGGCCTAGGGACAAAAAGCTCATCCGCCAAGCAATTATATTGCCCTCTGATGTATTTATACATGTTAATTAGATCCCCTCTAAGGCGTCTTTTCTCTAGACTAAATAAACCCAGTTTATCTAACCTTTCTTGATAAGTGAGACCTTCCATCCCACGTATCAATTTTGTTGCTCGTCTCTGCACCTGCTCTAAAACTGCAATATCTTTTTTGTAATGTGGTGCCCAGAACTGAATTCCATATTCCAGATGTGGCCTTACTAGAGAATTAAACAGGGGCAATATTATGCTAGCATCTTGAGTTTTTATTTCCCTTTTAATGCATCCCAAAATTTTGTTAGCTTTAGCTGCAGCTGCTTGGCATTGAGTACGATTATTTAACTTGTTGTCAATGAGTACTCCTAAGTCCTTCTCCAAGTTTGATGTCCCCAACTGTATCCCATTTATTTTGTATGGTGCTAGACCATTAGTACGTCCAAAATGCATGACTTTACACTTGTCAACATTGAATTTCATCTGCCATGTATGTGCCCATAGAGCAATCCTATCCAGATCCTGTTGCAATATGACACTATCTTCCTGAGAGTTGATGATTCTGCACAATTTTGTATCATCTGCAAAAATAGCAACATTGCTCACTACTGCAGCTACTAGGTCATTAATAAATAAATTGAAGAGCACTGGACCCAGAACAGACCCCTGTGGGACCCCACTGCTATCAGTCTCCCATTTTGAGTACGATCCATTGACCACAACTCTTTGTTTTCTGTCCATAAACAATATCAACAATCCTAACAGTCATACACTCAATCATACGCACATTTTTCTCTTGGATATATCATAATGGTACATGCTAGGCTGGCTTCAGCATGTAGTGTTGGTGGTGGTATAGTGGTGAAGTAATCTACCTACCATGCACTCAGACCTGGGTTCAATTCCTGGCCAAAGTATGTAAGCTGTCTTTTGACATACTACAATTCTCTGGAAGACAAGACTCTCCTCCCTCTGGAGGAGGGAGTGAGGGAGGAGGGAGAGAGGGATTACACTTCCTGATGTTGTAAAGTAGTGTCATCAAGCCGGGACCCGATCCGTTCCGCATAGTGACACAGGCGGCGGCAATGCACAGAGGGGAGGCTGATCGCGCTGGAACGAGGTGAGGTATGTTGTTTACATGCTGCTAATCCTGCCTGCTGCCCGATCGCTGCATGTGGCAAGAAGGGGGGCAGGTGGCTCAGTACAGGGGATTGGGCGGGGGATGGGAGGATCAGACATCAGGAAGGGGATCCTTGATTAGTGTAGGATGCATAATGGATGTTAATGAGCCCAGGTGCGTGCTAGCACGCACGCTGTGCTCATTAAAGTGCAGTAACTTATATTCACGTCGTGTGGCTTTCAGGAGCCACTTAAGACGACGTGAATATACTGTATGCAGGATGGGAACTGGTTAACCATGTCTTCCTCCAGGTATTAGACCCCTTAAAACATTTTCTATCATTTTTCTAGTCAGCAGAAATTTTTCAAAATTGTTAAGTTCGCCTTCCCATTGAAGTCTAATGCGGTTCGCAAAAGTTCGCGCCAACCGAACCTTCCACGAAAGTTTGCGAACTGAAAATCGGAGGTTCGCGACATCTCTAGTCAGGATGAGTCCTCAAAAGAACTATTGGGGGGTCCCTAGCTGGTGAACTGCAAGAAGCAGAGCACCTTGGAATTAGCTATGCAGCACTAATAGCACAAACAGCATGTCTCTCACTGTCCCTCAATCT
This sequence comes from Hyperolius riggenbachi, assembly GCF_040937935.1. Taxonomy (NCBI): domain Eukaryota; kingdom Metazoa; phylum Chordata; class Amphibia; order Anura; family Hyperoliidae; genus Hyperolius; species Hyperolius riggenbachi. The sequence goes on from NC_090656.1 coordinate 118,279,210, forward strand.
GCAACACCTCTCGCTACATTTACTAATGCAGAATAAAAATGACCCGAGTGGTGATTGTGACATACACCCGCCAATCTTGTCTTACTATGCCACAGTTGCTATATAGGTCTTATCCACTAGATGCTTCTGGAGGCGAATCCACTGTCAGCACAGTAAACTTTTAAGCTTGGTTGGTATGCCCATACATGGTACAACCTTGATTATTTGTACAATCGGTGGATGACGAGTTTTCAATGCCCATGAGTTATATCAAGAAAGGGGTTGTGTTCAGCAAGGCTTACTCTGTACATATGTGACACGAGTGATAAACTTGGAAGTGTTACAGAAACCTTTATTTTTCTAGGTTCTGAAGGTCCAATCTGCTTGGGAATTTCCCTGTGTCGGATTATCCTTAATAACTGCTGAAAAGATTGTTCATTTAGCATACTCCTAGATCAGTGCTGTCCCCCAGCCCACCCGTCCTCTTTCTGCGGCCCGCCAGCACTTGCCTGTCTTGAGTGCCTGCTCCCTCTCAGTTTTTTGCTTTTTTTTTTACTTCTAGTCCTCCATTCGGAGGACAGTAAGAGCCGGGGAAGGCTGAAGTTTTGTCCTTTTCTCCTTTCAGAGGACGTATGCGCCGACTGGTGTGGGAGGGAAGGGGTGGAGCAAATAGCACCAAAGCTCCGTCCTCCCCTCCTTTCAGAGGACGTATGTGCCAACTGGTGTGGGAGCGGAGGGAAGGGGCGGAGCAAATTGCGCCGAAGCGCCGGTC